>NC_048596.1:233591893-233891893 GCF_003668045.3 Cricetulus griseus | reverse complement strand
GAGGATGTCTGAGTTCAAAGGCCAGCCTGGTCTACAGAGTGAGTTTCAGAATAGCCAGGACTGTTATACTGAGAATCTCTGGCTCAAAACAAAACAAACCAAACAAAAACAAAACAAAACAAAAAAACAAAGAACAAAAGCAAAAGAAAAAAGTATTGTATGCTACCTTTTTTATTTTTAGCTAGTACGCAAAATAATTGGCTTCAATATGATATTTTAATACACAAGTACCACTGCACTTTCATTATATCCCGAATTTTTGTACATCCTATTACAAGAGCATATTGGCTACTAGTAGTCCTTGGCATTATTTCCAGGATCAGCTTTGTCCATTTCTACAATTAAGGCTGATAAGTGTTGGTGGAGATTATACTCAATCAATAGACCCATTTTGGTAAAATTGATATTTTCATTAATCATTCTAATTCATAAATATAAACATCTGATATATATTTTTTTAGTAGGCACAATGAGGGATCCAACTGAGGGCTTTGCAATATGCTGACCAACTCCTCTTCCATTGAGTTTCATTCCTAGGATCTGTCTATGACACACTTGAAACAATATGCATAACTTGGAAAGTATTTTTAAACAATTCCATTTTATCAATGAATTTCAATAGAATCTTCAAGTCCATGACTGAGGAATGCTTTAGGATAAATATTTCTATATATCTATATACAGATAGATATTCTCTTCATATTTACAGTTTTCTTAATTTTCAAACAGCCACAAAGTAATAATCAGGTGTCAACAGGTGTCAAATAGGGTCAATATAACTTTTTCCTTTATTTCATTTGAAATTGAGTTACCAACTTCAAATAATATTGGTGGGGGAGGAAGTGTGGCAGAGTTTGGAGCAACTAAGAATAATTTCCTCCATAAATCAATTCAGCTGTCAAAATCTGAAAACAGATCCATTTCTTCCAAGCAAGTTCAGAGTCTATTCAGCTTCACCAGCTGTTCTGATTTGCAGTTGTGTAGTGAAGGATCTGGTTCAGACGCCCAGCACTTACACTGTCCTCTCTCAGGTTCTTTCTGCCTAAAGCAGTTAAATCTTAAAAGGTTCATTTACTCTCAAGACACCATAATTTGTAAAGATGACAGGCACTTGTGTTCCTCATTCTAGCCGCCTGATGTTTGCACAGGATTGGATCAGGTCAGTCAGCTTTGGCAAGAATGAAGCTGATTGCCTTGTGTGGCACATTATGTGGAGCAGGACCTCACCCACTGCTGCTGAAGAGAGTCCCTCTGATTCCTTCCCTTAGGATTCTCCACTGTGCAACTTCTCCTTTGCCCTTTGCAATGAATACCTGTTTTGTGGGCAGCTAATTTATAAATTCTTATTCACCAACTTTTCAATTTGCTCAACTAATTAAATCTCAATAGTTGGATAGTTTACTATTTGACTTAAAATGCTATAATCTGCTGCAACTGTTATTTTGATGCACAATTTGTTCCCAGTTCTCCCATGGGGAACTCCTTCAAAATGTTTCTAACTTTCACATGACCTCACAAATCTTTGGTCATTTCCTTGTTTCCTAGATGATATTTTAGGGTCATTTTGCACATACTCAATCACAGCTTGGAAGTAAGCTATTTCTTGGCAGAGGTTCAAGTCCATTTTATAGGAATAAGGTATTTATAAGGTGAAATGGGGTTAAAAGCTGTGCTAACTGCTACTGGGGTATAGCTGTTCCCAGGTCCTTTCAAAGACTGAGCTGAGGAATGCATAAGATATATTCACTCATAAACAGAGGACATTCATACTCGTGTGTGTGTGTGTGTGTGTGTGTGTGTGTGTGTGTGTGTGTGTGTGTGTGTGTGTGTGTGTGCATACACATGCATGTTAACTGCAGTCATGGATGGAAAGTGCAGGCGTGTGCAGGTGCACACTCATGCCAAATTTAGAGCAAGGTCTAGATGTCTTCCTCTACCTCTCTGCATTACTGCTTTGAGAAAGGCTCTCTCACTGAACTGGATGCAAGCTAACCATTTTACCTAGGCAGAATAGCTGGTGAGGTGTAATTCATTTATCTCCACCCACAAATGCTGAGGTTACAGACACACAGACTCATGCCAAGCTTTTTATGTAGGTGCTGGAGATTGAAATTCAGGGTCTTGTACTTGTAGAGCAAACACTCATACCCACAGAGCCTCCTACACTCAAATTTCTAAATCTACTGAAGCATATGGGAAAACACAAATTCACACTAACACACAAAACTGAATGCAATCCCAGCGTTAACTGTACTTTCTGTACCTATAGCCAGAATCCAGCTTCATCATTTAAACATTTATATTTATTTTTAATCACCTTGCAAGAAGCAATCTCCTCCACTGCACTCAGACCCCTATACTTCCTCCTATCACTTCACGATCAAAGTAGGCACCAGTCACCTCCCCAAGTGGATGCTCTCTTCCTCCTTCCTAAGCTTTCATAGCCATAATGTTTTGCTGCCTCATTCTGACATCCTCTCTGTGCTGCCTGCATACTTACACACCACTTTAAAAGTTTGTATACAAAAGTTCCTCTTTGAACAGTCCCCAGTCCTAGATGCTGGCTCTGGTGAGTAATGAAAACTTCTCATTCTTTATAACTCTTATTAGTGAAACTTCTCATTCTTTATTACTCTTTTTAGTGATTGTGCATTTAAGACCCCACATGAATTTTTTTTAAAAAAGCAAGCCCTTATATTATTGCTTCAGATCAGAGGCAATCAGCCAAACACTGTAGCTTTTTGTATGTGCATATGTGTATGGAAATAAGAGGACAACCTCAGCTATTGTTCCTTAGGCACCATTCACCTTGGGGTTGTTTTTGTTTTTGAAACAAGCTCTCACATTAGTCTAGAACTTGCAAAGGAGACTAGGGTGGCTGACCAATGAACCTGAAGGATCCATCTGTTTCCACCACCCTAGTCCTTAGTGCTGGGATTAATAGTGTGTACCAACAAACCTAGCTTTTTTATTTGGGTTCTTGGGACCAAATTCATGCCTTCTATAATATTTTACCAACTGAGCCATCCCCAGACCTGAATACTTTAGTTTTTAACCTTGTGAGTGAATTTTAAAGAACATATGTTAAAGGTTTCTTGCTAGCTCAACAGCACAGAAGACCACTTTAAGATCATTCAAACCAAGAACATATTCTCTTGAAACAAACCCCTTCTCTGAGGATTTTGTGGGGATGAGGCCTGGTAGGCCTGCAGAACCAAAAAGTCTTCCATTACTGACTATATGTTCATGAGTCCTCTGCTAACTGAATATAGTCCTCTTGGAGAGGTAATGTTCAGAACAAACTATCTAAGCTGGCATAGATGTCTTCAGGCACATGGGCCCAACTGATAGAATAGGATATTCTGAGCTCTCTCCCGAGGGCTAAAAAAATTCAATGCAATTCCATCTGTATTGAGACACACAGAAAACTACTAAGCATGTCATTGTTTCAATTCTATTTGCTTTCTCAAAAAGCTGAATTGTCTAAATACAATGTACATTTGAAACATAACACATCTAGGCTTCAGTAGAATAATTAAATACTAAATTAATATTAAATACTATGAATACACTAAAAATAATTATTCAGGAATGTTCAAATTCACAAGAACCATCATGAACTAATAAGAAATAATGAAAAATTATACATAGTACTACCTCAATTATACAACAGTATTAATGTATATGTATGAAATCTATAAGCATAAACATCATGGATAAAATTTGTATTTGTATTAAGACATAAATAACACATAATAACACAAAATAACAGAAAACAAATAATACACAGTGAACAACAACAACAACAAAAAACAACCCACAGAAAAATACAAGAAAGAAAACTAAGAACCTGTTGATAGCCATTAAAGCAGGAACACTGGTACCTACTTTAACATATTTATACACTTAGATGTACTAGAAAATGCTAGTTAGACAGTATGCTACATTAGAAAATACACCCTCAAAGACTATATGCCATCTTGCTAATACTGGATACTTACTGAGGCCACCACTGGTTAAGTGGTACTGTTAACAGCTACATTCTTTATTTTTGTTTCCTGAGAAAGGCTCTGATGTCTCCAGGCAGGTTTCAAACATGCTACAATGCTCAAGCTGACCTGAGCTCCTGATCCTCCTCCTGCAACGTAGCTGAGGCTGGAGATGAACTCCTGATTCTCCTTTCTTTACCTCCTAAATGCTGGACTTACAGGGGTGTGACATCATACATACCTTTGTATTTATTTTGTATTTCTAAAAAATGTCCACAGGAAAGATATAGGTATATTCACAAAAAGAGAGCCAATGACTTGTGTATTCTATCATCACTCATTCATTCATTCTGTTATTTGCTGAGCATTTTCTAAGAGCCAGCAACAAGTCGATAGCAATGACCAGAGAGGTGAGCTAAGGCTTCATAGCCTCACTTCTGTACCCCTCCATAGCCCAAGGCTACTACTTTGTAAAATTAGGGAAAAGACCAAAGGAGGTGAGAATTTTGATAACCCCCAGAAGGCATGGCTCCAGTGTTAAGGGCTGCAGACTCAAATCTGATGATAGTCTTCTGATGGCAAGAAAAACTTAGCCTGCAGCTGACACTGCCCTACACCTTAGCAAACACAGCTTACCTACTGGCTGCTTCCAACTACAATAGGAAGTAAAAGTGCCATGGTAACTACACTCTGGTCCTGAGATGGGGCCTTAGCAAGAGACACAGAGTCAGGGTTTTTATACTCAGCTGCATAGCCAAATATCCCGAGAGGAAGGTATAAGGTTTCTTTTCTTTGAAAAACAAAAACAACCTATTGAAGAATGTTAAGGAAGAATCTCACCTGCAGAGACACCAGAGGACAAACCCAAGCCCACAATAAGGGTCCAAGCAGATGGCCACTTCTCTAGAAGGGTAAAGCTCACATTGCAGCTTAATAGAACGGCAAAAGGCACTGGTGGCTGCATGAGACATCTGAAAGACAGAAAGGAAGTAAAAAATAAGTGACCCAGCTTCCATTGACATCTGTGGGACAACATACCTGTGTTAAAATCATGGTAATTCAAATTAAATGCCCCTAAGATACTTTTAGGGACAGAGACAGCCATAGTGAGCTTGGGTCACATTGTTCTGGAAGAGAGGATGCTGATATTCATTAGTCTTTCTACTTTCCTTTTTTTGAGGGTGGGTGAGTAAGAGGAAGGTAGCAGGCATGGTCTTACACATGTCACCCAAGGTGACCTGGAAAGCCTACACTGGCTTTTAATTTGTGGCAATCTTTCTACCTAAACTTCTGAACTGTGTGGATTACCTTCAGGAGTCACTACACTTAGAAGGTTTCCATTTTGAACAAAAACAACATTCAAAACTTCTTGACTCTCTTTGTAACTCCAGCAATGGAAACAAGAATGCTTTGAATCTGAAAAGCAGATTTACAAACAGGGATTCTTGAGTCCCCATAACTGCTTAAAGGTAGATGAAGGTATGAGGCTCCATGCCCACCTCTGCAGTAGAGACAGGGCCTTATTATTCCCTGAGGTTCAGGGATCCTTACAGCAGCTGTTCACAATGCACAGTTGCCTATACTACATAAGTATGGAATCTCATGTTTATGTTCAGATAATAGTGGCTCAGAAGTCAAAGAATGTGCTGAAAAACCACATTAGTGAGTTTCAGAAGTAAAGCCTTAAACTACTAGTTGACCCTCAGGTCCTTCCTATATATGACTATTCCACAATGAAATGGCAGTCAAACCCTGATTCTGTGTAGCATGGAAGACAGTGAAGCTCTTTCCTGTAATCCTTTCCTATCTTCCCCTCAGAATAGATCCTGTACAATAATCAAGGTAACAGATTATGAAACACCACAGTTTTATTTAACAATATCACTGGTTTTTTTTTTATGAGAACTTGATAACCAAGCCGACTTCTGAGAAGTCAAGGAAAGCATAGAAAGCTGTATCCAATTTGATGGCTTAAAATATGTCACAAGCTAAAGGTGAAGCAATTTGCTACTGCAGTGCTAATTTATAAACTGAAATAGTAGGGTAGAGCACAAGCAAGGAAATTCAATCCATTCATTCAACACTTTATTCATTCAGATAACAAGATAAAAGAAAGAAGGGTGGGGAGTGCTTTCATTGTCAAGGTCAGTTTATTATCACAAGTTCTGCCCAGGGAAAGGCTGTATTGTGATCTACTTACTGAATTCATCACAGTAATGGAGAGTTACTCTAGAATGCAACGTGTGTGTGTGTGTGTGTGTGTGTGTGTGTGTGTGTGTGTGTGTGTGTGTGTGTACACACTTACATGCACACATATACACCCATAGCTTCTGCTTAATGGGGAAACAAAGCTGTAGTTATATAACGTGTTCCTCTAAGATCCTGTCACTCTTGGAATCACAGTTAGTAAATTTTCCTAGCAAGTATTCAAGGTAAGTGGTCAAAGCAACCTTTACTGCCCAGATGCACTGGGAAGGGCACCATGCAGAACCAGAAAATAGCCCTTCTGTTCAGTAGGTTAAATGCTGCCATGCTAAGTGCTTGCTCTGTCACTTTATAAGGCACTGTATTCAGTGCTAAGGATAAAAAACAAAACAAAAAACCCCCAAAGACCAGGAATCAGGTGTGGTACACTGCTATTCAGCTCTTGGGAATCGTAGGCAAGAGGATTGCTGCAAGTTTGAAGGCAGTCTGAGCCACAGTGAATTCTAAACCAGCTTCAGGTAGAGAGATTCTCTCTATAAGAAAATAACAAGTATAGGCCTGTTCTTAAGAGTTCATCATGTAGTGGAAAGTTCAGACACAGTGGGTAACTATAAGGTCAGCCAGCACTTTTCCAAACATGATCAATATAAAGACAGCAGAGAGAAGGGTGATCACATCTCCCTGGCTGGGAGCTATGAAGTCTGCTAGGTTTTGAAAGTAGTTTTAACACAGTGACAAGAGGACAAACAGGTTAATAACGGGGGGTGGGGGGGGAACTCAAACAAAACAAAACCCTACAAAACCCTCCATCTTCTAAGCACATTCCAATCTGAGCCCTGAATTGGGAGGGTGAATTCCTGATTTTTGCTAGATAACCTCAGACTTAAATAAAGAAGTATCTTTTGCCAGATGCCAAGCAACAAAGGACTTTGAGAAGCACCAAAAGCAGATACCTGAATGCTTTTGTATCAAATATGAGACAGCCTCAAACCTATGTACTATTTATTTTGGTTGCACTGTGATATAATACATGGCATGTCCTAGGTGGACTTGTCTTTCAGTGCTATTTTACTTTGCCTGTTTCATGTCTTTTCCCTGGAGGTATACAACTAACAGTGCACAGACCATTCAAAGTTCAAAGGAACACAATTAAATGAGTAAAATGTAAGACTTAGCTACAGCACCTTCATGTATCCTTCTGCTTTATATGAACCCTGACATTCCAAAGAAGCAATTACAGAGAAAACACCCACAGACACTTCTAACTTTCAAGGTACACAACTGAATGCTTTTGTTCAAAAGCTAAAATTAAGTAAGAATTTCTTCCAGAGAAAAATGGTGTCTCTGCAACCCTATGGGACCAAAGAGGCAGACATTACAGCAGACAATATGCCAGACAACTTCCCCGGTTCTCCTGTACATTTCAGCCCTTAAAACAGATGAGGTTTCATTAACTGATACCACAATATACTTCTTTTCACACATCCAGCAAACAGATTATCAAAAATTGGAAAAACATTTTAGGAGTTCGAAACAAAGTCTAGTTACCCATCTCTCTGAGTTTTTCTATGATGCATAAATTAAACTGAGTCACCAGGATGTAATACACATATCACTATCTGTTTCATGTAGATATATCTTTATTCAATTATGATTTAATATTAAGTTCCCACTCTCATGATCCATGAGAATAATTAGAAGGATGAGTTTCTATTTCTTTGACAGAAAGAAATTCAAAGCTCACTTAAGGATAACAGTAATTAACGCATCTTGCTCTGAAAATATTTCTTTTATGAAGTTTTTTTAATTATTTAATACTCTTAGATAATTTGGCGTGCTTTCTCTATCCCACTGAAGACATTAAGTCTGAGAACTAAGTAACAGGTAATCAGTTGAAACTGTCCCAATATGACTCAGAGGAAAAGGCTTCCTGAGGCTTTAGAACCTGACATCTGAACTGTGAGAATGCTGATGATAAGTGACATCAGTAGCTCTACCTTTTTACAGTTAAAAGGGTCTCACTGTAGGTTTGCCAAGTGGCAATCTTACAGGTTATGATTATGCTCAAGTTTAATTAAGTAAGAGAATGCAGTGCAAAGATGCAGAGCAGGGTAAGAAGTAGAGAATCAGCAGGCAAGAAGACTGTATATAGCATTATAGTATGCAGTAAGCTGTGACAATATGAAAAAGTTGTTAGTTTTTTTTTTTTTTTTCTTTAGTAATGAAGATTGAATCCAGGGCAGTGAACATGCTAAGTAAGGGCTGTATGAGTAAGTCAGCTTTCCCCAGATTATTTGGAAAGTAACTACTGGGTATTGAAAGGTCACATATGTCATAGCTTATATGAAAATCATATCACACCTCTCTCTAATGCATCATGGGAACACAATCATATATAACAACATTAGTGAGCAATCAGTGCATGGCTTGTCTGTTGTCCACCACTGCTCTGCACACTAGGTAGACCCCTCTTCTCACCTTTACACCAGCTAGCATCCCGGTTGTGGACACACTAAAGTCAAGGTAAGCCAGTGTATCTGGGTTGGAAGGTTTGTAGATCTGGGCAGGCCGCTTCTTTGGCAAATCATCTGCAGAAGAAAATAAAGCTATCAGTCTACTTGTGTATAGTAAAGATCGTAACAAACAAACGCATGTAGAAAGCTAGTCCAAGTGCTGACCTGTGTCCAGTATGAGAGGCCATGTCCTGACATCTACAGCTGCTGCCGCCTCCCTGGACCGTAGCAGTTTACAAATCAGTTGTGTTGTCATGAGACAAGCAGAGCGACTCACCTGAGGACCAGACACAAAAAGGGAAGGAATGAATGTACACCAGGAATGGACACATCTGGCAAGTGCTCATCACTTACGTGCCTAGGATTCCTCAAGTATACAACTTCAAATCCCAAGAGTCAGCTGAAGAAGTGTAACTGATCTGGCTGCAAATGTCACCCACAGTCTGCCAGTGTTGATCCAGCTAATCTGGCTAGCTTGGTGGGTATCTTCTTTCTCCCTCATTGCTCCATGAGCCTCTTGGTTGAAGAGGATGACCTTTTCCAGTAGTAGAAGGCCATTCTCTAGTCTAAGGTCTCTCTCCTGCCAGAACTTCCAAACTAATTCTCAAGAGCTAGCTGGGGTATGGCAAAGCCAGGAGCACTGGTCATGTACATAGCCAGACAAAGCTCGGAGGCTAGTTTCCTGAACTCCCGAAGCTAAGTAGTAACCTTGCATTACTCTCACACCCAAGAAAACATCAGAGGCTTCTCTCTCAGCATGTGTTGTGTTATTTCCACAAAAGTTACATATGCAAATACACTGCAGATATTTTCTAGCAGGAGTGTCTTTCTTGGTAGTGTTCCCACAAAGCTACCAAGAACATTCACCAGGAGGCCAGGACTGTTCTTTGCTTCTTATGACTCTGCTTCCCATAAGAGAAACACATACTAGTCTTCTTAACTTCCTTATACATAAAAACAAAGCATACATAAACACTCTAAAAACAAAGAAGTCAACCTTCTAGATTCAGAAGAAGGGAACTTGAAGAAAACACATTGTTTTTTTCATTCAGATTGCTTCTTTGTGTTTGGTGATGAAGCCTTCTCTATGGAGCCAATATGAGGCACCTTCAGTGTCAATGCATTGCAATAGCTGTTCCCAGCTGGCCAAAGCTTCCATGTTATTCATCTTGGATCTTACTCCCAAAGCTAGATGATAAATTCCCAGGAGACAAACTATTTCCAATTCTATTACTTTCATTGCAGTTCCACATATACAGCTAGCAGCTGACCCAGGAGACGACAGGTCTGTGACTGATACACAGCATGCCCCTGAACACAGGCAGGTGAAAGGCCCATAGCATCCTACCCAGACCTTGGTTACCTCTACGATCATCTTGACTGTAGGCAATGTTGTTGCAATGTTCTGTGGATGTGGAGGTCGCACAGTGATTGGCACGCAGCCTGCATACAGGCAACCATAAAATGCAGCAATCAGGTCTATTCCTACACAAGAGGAAAGCAAAAACACTTACATGAAGCCAGTCACATTGCTTAATGACCATCACTGCTTTTTCTCAGTGTACGTTCTAGTTTGGGAAAAGTCAGACAGTTAAGGAAACAGATCTTTAAAGAACTCCTTTTCTGTGCCTTCTGGTAAGTCTCAGTAATTACTTTCTTATGGCTTGTTCTTAAAGACACAACATGCTAAGACTGATGTTTCATTTATATGTCATTTCTCTGGGTAACTATTCAATGGTATGATTATGTCTAGGAGTTGAAAACTTTAACTACTACCAATAATATGAACTACCTTAGTAACTTAATCAAATGTAGATATAAAAGTTTGGTAGGTATTGCTTTAAGCCTCTAAAGCAGTGTTAACACATAGCTTAGGCCCCATGAATGAGAAAACCTAGAGGCAAATGAGCCTGGTGAGAATCTAAACAGATACAGAGAACATACTAGGCTACTACCCAGAAACTCTGCAAGTACAGTTGGGGGCAACAAAGTGCCTCCTCCCATTGCTGTCATTGCTACCTCTCAGGGGTCAGGTCTGATCCTACTGCTTTACCTGGAGGGTAGACTAATGCCACATGGTCTCCATCCTGCAGGTGGCCCCTTTCCATCAACATCACTGCTATTTTCTCTGCACGCTTGTGAAGCTGAACACATGTCAAGGAGTTTGCAATTGTTCCCTGAGCATCATAAGAGGAGGTGGTTAGGGAGATCTTCACCATAGCATATCATGCATCATATAATTCATTTACACAAAATTCTTAAGTCAATGGGTTTAGATGTAGTCATAGTTTTGAACCATAATTAGAATGGTCATATTTAGAATGTTTTCATCATTTTCTCCTACTATATCAAAAGAAAATTGACTCTCCCTCCTTAAAAGCCACCCATCAGTAGCTCTCTAGGCAGTTCAAGTACATTTTCATGTAGATTTTTTTAAATACATAAAAACAAAAAGAAAACATCTTTAGGCTAAAAATACCTTGAAAGAGGCTTACCAGTGCTGTAGAATATTATTTTAAGGTGTGTTACATTTGTTTATGCTGCAAAACATTTATTTAATGATGTAAACACATTTTGCTTTTGTTTATGCTGCATTTGATTAACTCTGTAAAGCTGTGATTCTTTGCCTGTCTAAAACATGTGATGGTCTAATAAAGAGCTAAATGGCCAGTAGCAAGGCAGGAGAAAGGATAGATAGGGCTTTTCCTGGGCTGGCAGGAAAAGAGAATAGATAGGAGGAGTAAGGAGAAAAGGAAGGAGGAGAAGCAAGATAGAACAATGAGAGGAGGAAGTCAGGGGCCAGCCACTTAGCCACCCAGCCAGCCACATAGAGTGAAAGTAAGATACATATAAGTAAGAAAAGAAAGAAGCCCAGAGGCAAAAGGTAGAGGGATAATTTAAGTTAAGAAAAGCTGGCTAGCCTGGCATTGGTGGCGCACACCTTTAATCCCAGCACTCAGGAGGCAGAGGCAGGCAGATCTCTGTGAGTTCCAGGCCAGCCTGGTCTCCAGAGCAAGTGCCAGGATAGGCTCCAAAGCTACAAGCTCCTGTCTTGAAAAACAAAACAAAAAAAACAAAACAAAGAAACAAAAAAAAAAAAGAAAAGAAAAGAAAAGAAAAGAAGGCTGGCTAGAAACAAGCCAAGCTAAGGCTGGGAATTTATAAGAAAAAGTAAGCCTCAGCACTTGTGATTTACTTGGGAGCTGGGCCAAAAGAAAAAAGAGCAAAGAGCCAAAGCGTAAAATACAAACAACAACACACCAGGAAAGATTAGTGTAGGATAGGAACTGAGAACTACCAAAAGGTTTGCCATTCATTATTTATATTGTGAAGAAAAGAATGAATAAACTGTATTACAGCTGGGCATGCAAGTATATGCCTACAGTCTTAGAACTTGGGAAGCAAAGGCAAAACGATCAAGAGTTAGGGGCTAGCCTAGGCTATTTAGCAACTTTGTTTTGTTTTTATTTAAAAAATTATTTTTCATCTTACATACCAACCCCAATTCCCCCTCCCTCCTATTCTCCTGCCCCTACCCCTACCTCCCCTCCTTCCTAGCAATAATGGAGAGGGTGTCTGACCAGGCTTTCCCCTTTAATCAGATTTGAGACTACCCTAATTGTCATCATAGAACCTACATCCAGTAACTGATAGAAGCAGATGCAGTGACCCACAAGTCAAGCACTGGGCTCTGAGCTTTTGGAGTTTTAGTTGAAGAGAGGAAGGAGGTATCATATGAACAAGGGCTGGGGGGCAAGACTGTGATGGGGAAGACCACAGAGATAGCTGACCAGAGCTAGTGGGAACTCATGGACTATGGACTGACAGCCGGGGAGCCTGCATTGGACCAAACTAGACCCTCTGAATGTGGGTGACAGTTACATGACTTGATCTGTTTGGTGTGTGTGTGTGTGTGTGTGTGTGTGTGGTGGCTGGCAGTGGTACCAGGGCCTATTCCAGAGTCATGAACTAGTCTTTTGGAGCCTATTGCCTATAGTGGGATTCCTTGCTCAGCCATGATACAGGGGGTGGAGGGGCTTGGTCCTGCCTCAACTTGGTATGTCAGACTGTGTTGACTCCTCAAGGACAGCTATTTACAAACTTTGAGAACATCCTGTACTGTTCAAAATAACCTGTCTCAAAACAAATATGTGTGTGTGGAAGAGGACGGGCAGGTGAACCTCCACAAATTACATTCAACTAACTTAATTTCTTGATACAATGTATTAGCATCAGTCACAGGTGTAAAGATCACTGTCTACAGCTACTTTAAAATAGGCCTTTTAAAAGAAATACACAATTCTGACTGGCAGTTTATGGGATGAGGAAGACTAGAAAAGCCAAAAGTGAAAAGTGATCATGAACAATCTTGGGCTAAGTGTATCATATTAAAGCAAGTAGTTTGAAAGAAGGATGTTGGAGTTTGTGGGACTCATAAGAAAACACAGTGAGCTTCAAGACTAGGTACTGAAGCTCCCAAAAGAAAAATATGTGTGAAAGTGAGATCCTAAAAGAATAGAGAGGAGGAGCTACCATGTGGGAAATGGCTGTATAGACCAAAATGCCCAGAGCCTCTGGACTGTTAGGGAGCAATGTCTGGAAAAACACACTGAATTCCTGTCCCAAATGTCCCATGTCATAAACACACATATGGATGGGAGTGCAGGAAAGTATTTTATGATGCATTAAGATACATACAACAGTACCTCATATTTAGCAAAAACATTCACAGTAAATCCTATTTGGCCAAGTTGTCTCTCATGTCTCATGACCAACACAAGGCAAGACAAGGCAGTGTGTAACACCCAGGTCAGAGCTGAAATCAGCCTTCAGACATCCACTGATGCTGTGATCAGTGTTTTAGATATAAGAGCTGCTTGGCTTGCAAGTCTCCAAATTGATCCTTCTCCTCCCACACACTTTTCTTTGCATCACAAGAATATTAAAATAAGAAAACAGAAACTGGTATGTAAAGTAGACTAGTGAGAAAGAAAGCAGAATGCAGCAAAGATGCTGAGTAGGAGTAGGTATAGACGTATGAAATGGCATGAGTCTAAGAAATACAGACAAAAATTTATAATTTGGTACCTTCAAGATTAAGCATTCCCAAGCATTTACTCATGGGCATGTCTGTCAGCATGAATCAAAACACACATCTAACTGGACTTAAGATCCACTGAGTTCTTCAAAGTGGTTATAGGGAAATAAATGAACATCATGGCTCCTCATCAAACCCATTCTTGACACTGGAGTATAGCAGTCTCCTTATAAGGAAAAGCAGCATATCCATGGTCATACACAGGGGATGAGCCTCATGGCATACCAGCATTATGTCTCAGAAGAGAGCTGGCAGAATTAGTGTACACATATGTCCCTACTGGGAACATCTACCTGTTATGGGTGAGTCCCTCACCATCCTACTGTTAGGGTATGCCTAGCTCTGCCTAAGATAACTAACTATAATTTCTCTAATCAATTTTCTTCCACTATCAGAAGAGCTAAAGTGGATCCCTGCTATAGTGGTCTGAGTTTTCTTCAAAGCACCATGGGTTAAAATTTAATTCCAATTGTGAAATATTAGAATGCTGGAAACTTATTAAGTCCAAAGTGTTTAGAGGTAAAGTTTGGGGGGGGCAGAAAGCAGGATTATTACATGATGTCATTAGAATGGAACCTCCATGGTTGAATCATGGTGGATTTCTGAAAAGAGGAAGAGACCAGCACAGTCTCTCTCTCTCTCTCTCTCTCTCTCTCTCTCTCTCTCTCTCTCTCTCTCTCTCTCTCTCTCTCTCTCTCTCTCTCTCCCCTATCTTTTGTTTTGCAAGACAGGGTTTCTCTGTAGTTTTGGAGACTGTCCTAGAACTCACTCAGAAGAATAGACTGGCTTCGAACTAACAGAGATGTCCCTGCCTCTGCTTCCTAAATGCTGGGATTAATGGTGTACATCACCACTGCCCGGGCTCACAGTTCTCTTCTCCTGTCCATGACACTGTATTGTCTCAGGATTCTGTCAGCAAGATAGCTGTCATAAGATATGACCTCTCAACTTTGCATTCCAAGAACTGTAAGCCAGTATAAACCTTTAAAAATGAAATGATCCGCCTCAGAGATTTTGTTATAGCAACAAAATGTGGACTAATACAACCACCAATCAATAACTTATTGTTGGAAGACAAAGCCCACGATTTGCCCCTTCCCTTTCTTTGATTCTGAGATTTGAGAAGATATATGACTCACAATCAGCAGTCAATAACTTCTTAGAAAATACACTCTAATTCTAGTTCCCGAAAATATCTACCTACAGGCTTTTAACAAAATGTGAAATTTAATTCACATGTTATATTTTATCTTTGATAAAGTTCTTCAACAATTTCCAAAATACTCTACCATTTTGAGGGTTAATAAAAAAATTAACCCATCACACCCTATGATAATGGCTCAGGAGAGAAACAAACTTTACAGGAATTAGTATCTGGAGCCAGCATGTATAGAGACTTTAAATTCATCACTATTACCCTCAAGTTCCTTCAGAAGTTGGTATGTTGGAAAGAGGTAGATTATCATATGGTAGGTCTGACATGATTTTTTTTGCTCTAGACCTGGGGATATGTGATGAGGTGTCCACTAAATGGGTAACTCTCTTTCTTGTAATAAACAGTCTTCACTTGAACATTGGAATCCCTCACTGGGCCACTAGAGATGTGATGTGTGTTGAGATCCTTCTTTCCCATATCTGAAGAGTAACTCACAGTAATCTGACAGCTTGAATGTCAATAATGATTAGACATTATTCTATTCCTTGCTTTTCCTCCTTCCCAGCTTGCACGGTTGAATGTGACTGACTCTACCATATAATGAGTACAAAATGTGACACAAGTACATTGTCACTTGCTCTTTAATAGTCTTGTGTGTTCCTGTTCATTTATGTGAGGGTGCATGTTTATGCACATTCACATGGAGGTAAAAGGGCAACCTCAGGTGTAGTTCATCCTCAGGTGCTGTCCACTCCTACCGTTTTTGAGAAGAGGTCTCTCAGTGTCCTTGAACCCAGGGATCCACCTGTCTCTACTTTCCTAGGGCTGGGATTATAAGCACTTTATCTTTTTTCCCCTTGTATATCACAGGAATTGAACTCATGTCCTCATACTTTACAAGGTAAGCACTTTATTGACTGAACTATTTATCCAGCCCCTATTGTTAGGCGATTAGAAAAAAAACTTTTAATACAACAGAAATACTACCTGTTTTCAGTGACATGTTTTGTTTTTCCAAGCATTACTTGTTAAGAACACAAGTTCTAAGTGAGTGTTTCCATGATGCTTTAGTCATTTAGCCTCAGGTAACAGCCATTATTTCCCAACATTCTCATCAACATTCATGGGAAAATTTATTTCTAGTCTCAAACCACTAAATAAAAAGCAGATTTCTAGGTAAAGTTATTTTGTCAAGTTAGAACTGTCTTCTAATATAATCATGCGAGAGAGTTTCCATTGGCAAGATGGTAATGCACAGACCTTCAGGGGTCAACCTCCATTCTAAACACAAAAAATTCATTGTCACTGACCATGAACTTGACACTGTTTTAAAGTTTTGTTATAATAACTAAAACAATCAAGGAATGAAGAAAAATCCAAATAAAACTCACGGTTTGAAATTATAAAAAAAATACTGCAAATAAACAAAACAAAAAACTAAATGAGTTGGCTAGAGTGCCTGGTAATGTCAAAAAAGGATATTCTGCTTGTTTTGAGAAGGAAAGTTTTCCATTGCTAGTGATCATTTTAATATGCACTATTCTAACCTTCAATCTTGGATACCTCACACCTAATCCGACAGTTATCATGGATGCAAGTACATAAATGGATACCAAAGGCATCGAGAAATGCCCTTCACACTCGGAAGTCACATTTCAATTGTTTTATAAGGCCCATAGTCCAAGAAAGTAAAAAGACAAATTAAACTCATAGTTACTAAAATACTTTGCAAAACAATGCAGCATGGGTTGTAGAAAGCATTGAAAATGCTGCTGGTGACACATGATACATAATGGTCCCCCAGACATGTCACAAGAAATTCATTATGAAAATGAATTCTCATGTATCTTTGTACTCTTTTTAATGCTGCATTTAGAAAACATGATTACACATATAACCTATGATGTTTTCCTGTTTGCCTAAACAAGACATAGATTTAAGTGGAAATTATACTGTAGTGACCATGAGCTATTGTTGCTGTGTTCCAGGTTGAGCACTTATATGTTGCTCCAGGTCTAGAGAGAGGCTATAGCTGCTTGACTCTGAACCTTTCTGAAGACACGGTGACCCTTCCAACATCTCATAATGAAACTGTATATAGGTCACGGGAGAGTTAGGTATGGGTCACATATAAAAGGAGAAGGTACCCTTGGACCATACTCTTTGTATGCTTAGCTCAAGTAAATTTATTCATGGCTTTAAACTTTACAACTGACCTTCTGTACCTGAAGATCATTGTTGAAATCACTTTAAAGTATGTGAGTTATTTTCTAGTAAAATTTTTACCATAGGTTCAATGTTTTGCTCTAGTAAATGACTATAATCACAGGGTTCAAGGGCCTGGACGATGTTCACAAGGTCACACAGATTCGATGTCAAGGCTGGCACTCTGACATCACTCCAAGGAGGTATCTGAGGTATCTTCTTCGTAGAACAACAGTTGTCACTACTCTGTCCATGAATATACTGCTATCAAGTTTGAATCTTCATGTATACAAGGATCTACTTACTTGTGAGCTTAGACTTATACTTCCACAAAGTTTGAATACATGTATTTATCCATCTTACAAAAATGCACACAAAGTATTGGGCAATGTTAACAAGGGGTTGGTTTTAAAAATGATTCAGGTCTCACTTGCTCTTTAACTGTTGACAGTTTGGACAGGATACAATCACCATGGCAGTGTTAGGGAAATTAAAGACAGGGTGAAAGTTCTACTCATTAAAAAATTTTAGCAGGGCAGTGGTGGTGCGCACCTTTAATCCCAGCATTCGGGAGGCAGAGGCAGGCAGATTTCTGTGAGTTTGAGACCAGCCTGATCTACAAGAGCTAGTTCCAGGACAGCCTTCAAAGCCACAGAGAAACCCTATCTGGAAAAACAAAAAAAAATAAAAATAAAAATAAAATAAAGATAATAATTTTTTTTAAAAGGTACCATGCCCAGGGAAAAGGAGGTCAGTTACAGTTAAGACCGTACATTTTAGACATCACTTAGGAGGCAATATTGGACAGGGAGAGCCATAGAAGCTATGGACAAAGGAAAGTGAAGAGGAACTTACAGGAAAAACAACACATAGAGAGAGCCACGAGAATCTAAGAAGAGGAAAGATTAAAGGGAAATCAAAGTATCATAGACGTGAAGGAAGATGAAAATGGACAGTTATGTAAAGTAAGGAGAGCCATGTTTATATCGATAGTGTCAGGGGCCATGGCAAAAATAACCTTGGACCTGTAAGAGACTTGGGCAGAAGCTGCCAGCATAACCCCTTATGTTAAAAGAATAGCTGCCTTTAATCCTTTCCTCCCTGATACATAACACCTGGGCTCATAAAGTAGCTTATAGAAGGAAAGATACAGTTCATGGTCAGGTTACCTAGCAACCCTTCCCCCCTTCTAACTCACTAACACCTGCACCCTGTGACCTTGGTAACCTCCTGCCCTCTCAAGGACTCACACACAGGGGCATCCTCCCATGGTTTGGGTATCATGCATACAGCTTCAAACAACCTCTCTCTGCCTGCCAAGCTCCCCACTTGGCACCCCTATATAAGGTCCCTCTGAACAATAAAAATTTGCAAGCTTAATCAGAAACCTGTCTTGCTGTTGTTCCTTGTTCTCCCTGACCCTATTGTTCTAGGTTCTTTGGTGACTGCAGCACATCGGGGTGTGAGCTCTCGTGGTACCCCGCAGGTCAGGGCACTATAGGTTAAAGGTAGATTCAGTAAAAGAGATTTAAAAAAAAAAAAAAAAGGAAGTCTGGGACCAGAGAGATGGCTTAAGAGGTAAAGGTACATGTTTATAACCCTAAAAATTTGAGTTCAATATCCAGAACCCATGTAATTGAAAAAGAGAGAACTGATTGCCACAAGTTGTCCTCCAACCTCCCCAGAAACATGCTGTTTTACAATGCACCCATTCAAGTACATAGAAAGACAAATAAAAATGTAATAAAACTGAAATAAAGAAAAAAGAGGGAGTCATTTTAGATGCATGGGTATGTGGTCACTGAATTCTTAAAGTTCAGGCTCTATGGACTGTGAACATAGGGTGCCTCTGCCATTAAACATTTAGAGAATAGGGGGGCAAAAGGGAAATGCTCTTCCCTGTCTACAAGGGCACTCCTTGGATAGGTCTTGAGCAGATATAGCATATGATGAACTACCATGGCTAATGCCACAAAGGGTAATTTCAAGCTAAGAAGGACCTTTATGACAGAGTAAGGTGAGGCATGTACAAGTACATATATTCAGAGGAACTCAGATCACACTCCAACACCTGATAAGTAGAAATCAAACTTTTGAAAACTCAAGACTTTGATAATAAGGAATATTAAACAGCTGCAGATATACTGACTTGCATGTAACTGTATCCACCAGGAAGTCCTACATCATGGCCTGTTTATCAAGCTGCAGTTCTATAGCATAAATATAAGCTAAAAACAAACAAAAAAACAAAACTATGTCTTTACATGTAACTTCCACTGTTAACATTTCCTCCTATATTTAAGGTCTCACTTCTAAGTGCTTTTAAGGAAGAACAGTTTGATTTCCTAATGTGAAATTTAAACAGAAACTATAGAAACAGTTTTCATTCCCTAGAACCTGCAACTAACACATATTTATATGTAAACAAATTGGTTTGTAATAAGAATAAGAATATAACTATCTCCTGCAACTGAATTAGTTCTCTTCTGTAGACATCATTAACCTCTCTGTTTTGGCTGGGAAATACTGAAGAGGAAGTGAGAGCACTGAGAAGTGTGCATTTTTTGCTTAGCTCTCTGCTTCTTGACTGCCGATGCAGTGTGATTTGCTGGTTCAAGCTCCAGACACTGTGACTTTCTTCATAATGTGAACTGTAACCTCTGAGCAGAAATAAATCCTTTCCCCCATATGTTGCTTATGTTAGAGTATTTTACCACAGAAACAGGAAAAAGAAGTCTCTGGGAATGTTATAAAAGGAGGTAACCTTTCAGGGAAAAGTTCAGACTACTAAAGTAAGTAATTAGGAAATATGAGAGCTCTGATGCTCTGGAGCCTACCCGACAATTGAGCAGTGTATATAGCAGGTGGTCTGGGGTGGTCTGCGCTCTCCACTGTAAGACCTCTGAGAGGAACAGGAACTGGAATGACACAAGGATGTTAGAATTATGCCACTGGAGTCTGGGATAGGAAATATGTATATTTAAGTAAAAATAAATTGTTTGAGTGCATGCTTTCCTACACAGAGGCAAAAGGCACATTTAAGAAAAAGTCAAACAAATATGTCATTAGAACCAGCAAATGCTCAGCTTTTCCCCTGTAGCCATTTATAATTCAATGCAACTGACTCAGACTGACAGCTCCAAGGACTGCTATAGTACCCTTGGTTAAGCAAGGTCTCTACAAGTCAGCCCAAGAGAGAAGAGAGCTATCCCCCTTATAGGTAAGATCAGCTAAGAGATGTGATGCTGATTTATGTGATATGCAGGGAAAGAATATAATCTAGCTTACTTTAAAAAAACTTCTATTAAATATGTGATTGTAGAGTACCAATTTCTCTGGTGTTATTAAATTGCATTGCATACATAGATTGCTAAATAGATATTATTGATTTAGTCTATAATAAAAAGGACAGCCCCAATTCACATGAAGATAAAGGAAATATCCATATAACACCATAAACCTTTTATTAATAGAAATGTATTACATGAGGGGAGTGTGATGGTCAAGTTCTTTTGATGAACAAATTGCTGTATGTTATTATACTGGCAGTATTTACACAATTTCGTCACATCCCTTAATATGCCACACTGAATGGGCCTATCTTTGGGCTGTGGGAAACAGGGAGTCCTAAGCATTTTCAGAAATGAAGTTGTTACGATAAATCTTTCTGCCAAAAGCCACTGAGCCCCACCACCACGTGTAAGCTTTATACCAGCTGCCTGCCCAAGTTAGGCCCAAATGAATATACAGAAACTTGTATTAGGTACAAAGCTGTTTGGCCAATGACTAGGACTTCTCACCTGTTAACTCAGTCTTAACTATCATAAACCTATATATTTTATAGGACTTATCTTATCGGACACCTTATTGGCGTCCCTCCTTGCTGAGATCACATCTTGCAACTGGAGCAGGAGGGGAAAAAATGGGGCCCTTCCTGTTTCTCCTTCGCTTAAATATGAGTCTCCTTGCTATGTCACTTCCTGCCTGGATCAGCACTTTTCTACTACATTTCCCAGAATCCTCTTTGACTCCTAGTCCCGTCTACTTGCTGTCTCATTGGCCAAACAGTATTTTATTTAACAATCAATAAGATAAACATACACAGTACATTCCCCATCATCTCCTCTTTTCTGTCTAAATAAAAAGAAGGGTAACTTATCTTTTATAATAACTGAAGAAAACTATAACCATAACTATCTGTCTTCAACTCCATCAAAGACCACAGAAGGATACTATATATAAACTCTAGAATTGACAGAGACATCTCGCTACCTGGACAGTCACCCAAAGTTCCTCTGTAACGTTGGGGCATCCATCTTCAGCCTATAGGCCACAGTGTGTCTAGCACACTTCTCCATTTCAACAGGAACCCTTTAGTACTGTCTTGTTTTGTAAGTTTAGCAGTCATTTTTTTGTGGGTCCTATATGTCCAGTTTATACAGCAACAAACAGTCCGGCAAGAGCAGTTTCTTGCCCAAATGACTAATCTTGCCATGTTGAAAGCAAAGTCCATAATGAGTTTCTTCGATGCCCATCCTCCTTTCTGATGTAATTGATGTGCCAGGAGCAGTTGTGTCTCACTGCCAAGAAAAACCCTAAACCATTTAAATGCCATATTTCTGTAGGCCTTTGAAAGGTTTGAAGAATATCTAACCATCTCAAATATATCTCTGTAAATCTAGAAAACCTAACTAACCTAATTGTAAGTTCTGACTATTATAGGTAAAAGATCTGTATAAACACAATACCTACACAAGAGGAGACATATACATATCACATAATTGACCTTAAAGTTGTATCAATAAAGTATTCATTCCCCTTTTCTTTCTTTAAAAAGAGATTGACCTGCCTGACAGCAATCCCTGGACACCCTGGAAAGAAAATGAGCCACACCTCCTCGACTGCACTGGATCCAACTTGCTCCATTTCAACTGACACTCCGGACAAAGCTTCGGATACTGACTTCAATCAAGTTGAGGATTTCAAGCGAGATCTTCTATCAAGCCAATCCCATCTAACATGGACTGGATACAATCCATTCAAGACTTTTACTACACTAATATATTCTTCCTACAGGACCCCACATGACTATCATCGTCCCATTTCACCAGGAAGTAACTCGGAGGATGCTACGGCCCCTTTCCCCATTGTTGTCACTTAGGATAGTGTATATACCTAGTTAGGGATAGCTTCCTATTGTTTATGGTTGGGATTGGAAGGAGGTGTTCAGGCTTGGCCACCTCTTTCAGATGACTTTAGGGTTTAGTTAAAATAGATAGTTAGGATGTGACATAAGCAGATTGTTGTATCTCCTTATATTTTACCTTTATGATTGTTAATTTTGGATACTTTAAACTGTTAAGTTTTAATCCTCTTTTAGACTAAAAGGGTAATTGTAGGGGAAGCTGTAGCCATGCCTACTTAGGGACTGGCTACAGGTGTGCCTGACCACACCCTCGAAAGCTTGCGAGGGCGTGGTCAGGGGACGTAGGGTGACTTCGTTTTTGCTTTCAGTTTCTCTTTTGGGCTTGCATACAGACTGCTGCCACGCCGGCTGGCTAGGTCGCTCGTAAGTAAGGCTTTTCCCTATTAAATACCCTTATATTACTGCCTGACTCGGTTTTGGTAATTTCCCACCATATGAAGTGTTACAATGGGACTCAGAAATACATAGACAAGTTATGAGCTTTGCTGTGTGGGTGAGGAAGAGCTAGATATTTGCTCTTTAAGCTGCAGTAAGGAGGTTAACTGTTAAACTCTGAAAGACTGTGCACCAAGGCCACTGTGAGGCAGTGTAGGCTTCACATCAGGGCTGGTAGGGGCTACATAGAAACAAGTGGTGAAGATCAATGATTTTCTAACATTTGCCACAGTCTTGCCCATGTTGATGATGTCTCTTCTTCATTTCTGTGCCTTGATGCAATTTCCTAAAGCCTCGTGTACCCTGTAACATTCTCTTCTACAAGACTATGAATCTCTATTGTAAAGCAGGATAGTATCATCAAAGATGCGAAATCAGTAATAGATATGGAACTGACATAGTGGGGACTCAAGACAGTCACTCTGTGGTTCTACAAATAGTTAACACAGCTCTAGAGTCAAGAGAATAATTTGAGCTCTGACCTCGGTTCTCACCTTCCGGGCCTGGTCATTGTCCTCTATTTGACCCAGGTCTCTGCCACTAGCCTGGGCAATCCTCTTTCCAGACACCAGGTTTCCCACCATCACAGAGGCAGGGCCAATTTCTGGGAAAAAAAGAGAAGAATAACCTTAAAGATATAAGTAAAATTATTTTTAACATAACTCTTAATTAATAATGAATTAACCTAGGGAAAAAACTTTGTAAGACCCAGATTCAAATCACTCTTATTATAAGAGACAGCAAAGAAATCATTGATGTGTATGTGCTGGTCAAAATGAACAAATCTGAATGAGGTTACACAGGAGTGATGTTTTCAACACATAGAGAACCTGTTAGCACCCCATGGCTGATGCTTCTACTGTCTAGCATTAACCCAACAGGTGATGGTGCATATTCAGATGTGATTGTAAAAGTGGTACGGAGGATAAACACAGGATATAAAACACACTTCACTAAGAAAGACTTCTGGATTATACCTCTTGTTTTCTGCTATTATGACCTATTATAGGGATGACTCAAACTAAGAAAATTATAGTACATTTACCTCTTGGGATAGATTCAGAGATACTCATGAAAGGGCATGATAGAGAATCACTTATTTGTATATTTTACTGACCAGTGAGGTTTGAGGTGTTCCATCAGTCCTTAAATGAAATGTAAAGAGTGAACCCAGAAGCCACACTAAAATGAAATGTTTTTCTTTTTTCACTCCACTGTTAACAAGCTCAATGAACATTCTTTCTCTAGTTTAAGACAGCAGTTTGAAGAGAACCACCACACATTTCTGATACCTTCACTTTTTCAATTAGAAGGAAGTTTCTCTTAAAAATATTTTTTGTAAAAAAAAATTTATTACATTTATTTACTTGTGCACGTGCATGCACTCATGCCATGGTATGATTGTAGAGGTTAGAGGACAACTTGCTAGTCAGTTCTCTCCTTCCATCATGTCCGTCCTAGGGGAAGTGAAATCAGGTTCACGACTGGCACCAAGTACTTTACTCACTGAGCCATTTTGCTGGCCCAGAAATTCTGAATAAACTGCAGAAATTAAAATTTTTCACTGTTAGAAATCCTAACATGCTATTTAATCACATTTTTTCATTAAGTGCATATATACAAACCAAGGAATATATATTTAATAGGGAAATGTTAGACATTCTAGACTACCACCCCTCCCCGTGTGTGTGTGTGTGTGTGTGTGTGTGTGTGTGTGTGTGTGTGTGTGTGTGTAATGGGGGAGGTATGGAGGAGAAGGGAGAGAAAAAGATATTTAATAAAATAATTACACTATAAAGACTGAGAAGATAGATTGGGGGTAAGGGACTTACTATGCAAGTGTGAGTAGTAGAGTTCAAACTCCCAGAACTCACAAAAAACTCAGTGCATAGGAGGCAGTTAAAGAGGCAGAGACATCTTTGAATAATCTGGCTAGACAGATTAGCTAAATCAACAAGCTCTGTATTCAGTAAGAGTCGCTCCCTCAGTGTATTAGGTGGAGAATGATTAAAAACACGTCACATCAAACCTTGAGCCTTCACATACAAGCACACACAAGTGTACCCACACATGTGAATATGCATACAAAACACACCACAGAAAAAACACAAACAGGAAAAGCATCACAGCATAAAATAACAAAGGTAGCATAATCAATTTGTATTTAACTTCTGGTTTGATGAAATTTAAGTTGGCAACTGGTAAGTCAAATTGCTACTTAAATGTCTGACGGTTAAGTTCTATGTGTATCAATCAAGACATATGCATTATTTACTATACACAAAGAGCTGAGAGTGTCCTGCAGCTTAACCAGGAGATCATGGGACATATAAAATAAAATGATGAAATTCACATCAATGGATATAGAGGCAGAGAACAAGACACAGAATGGACCAGTAACCATGACAACAATGACCATTATTCTGACTTCCCCTTGAAAACCTTTAGAATGCTCACTCAGATCACAAGGCACTCCAGACTATCCCAGTTGAGCACAGGGTCACATGGCCACTTCTCCTCAGACATGCTCAATTTAGTTTGCCAGAAAATACTCAGTTTCTCATAGCTGCTTGGGAGAAGGTGGGGTGCTTTAAGGTGGGTTGAAATTCAGAGAAGATGAATCTTTGACAGACTTTGGGGGTTCTAATTGCTAGTGCCTTTGGTATGAGGTCAGACTGTTTCAAATACTCAGCTTAAAGCATTTACCAGTTTCCCCATATGGTATCTGTGTGCAGAGTAAATTCCTTTTCTTGGTTCTTACTGAAGTACTATGAAAGAGAAATCTTTTTTTTTTTTCACATTTAACAAAACAAAACTCAAATCTGGTAATGCTCTGCTTGCTGGATGAATGGAGTGATGGCTGTGGGAGAAGTTCATGGATGAACTGTTTTAATGCAAGAACATTAATCTCTCCTGGAGCTGAATCCTCATTCATTAGCCATTTGCTTTCTACCTTTACTATTTGTTAATGATGTATCTTAATGCTCTCTTCTTGGTGACTCAGGCCTGGCAAGATACACTATCTAAATTTAACTCCATCATAAGTTAACATTATTTTGATTAGACACACAGGGTCCGTACAATATCTTACTTTGGGTGACTTTGGTATCTCACTAATTTACTTCTACATGTGTTCTCTCAAGGTGGAGTATGGGACCTTGTGCCACTTTCTCCTCACATACATATAAATGGAGTTCTTAATTGATCTAAATAATGAAAACCCAAAATCAGATATATAGGAACATGCTGACAGATCAGAGAAGGAGGAGTAAGCCAAGGCCACCTTTAGCTCATTAGCTTCCCGGAGAAAAGGAGTGTGAGTTCCTGTTTCTTCCCACTTATATCCTCTCTCTGCTCAGCCATACCATTTCCTGTTTCTGCCCAACCATCTCACTTCCTGTCTGTCTGTACAGACCTCCAGACCTCTATGGTTAGCTAGTAGCAATCTCCATCCTCTGGTCTTCAGACAAGCTTTATTTGTAAAAGCAATATATCACCACACATACAATTATGACTTAGTTTCCCCAAATGGTGCTTGGAAACTCCAAGTTTTGTTGCTGCATTTCTTTATATCTCAGCAGGAACTTACGATAGTCCTCCCTGTTGTGTGCTGGGTATATATGAAATGTTCTTACAATGAATTACTGTTCCATAATCTAAAAGCATCAAATTGAGATACACCCCAAAAAGTGTGTGCTTGAGATTCATGATTACTCTCTTGTGTTTTCATTCATATTTGTGTTTTTGCAAGCCAGCAAGAATATCACCAGTATTCTTAAATTCTGACCAAACAATGCTTGACCAGTTGACACAAAATGTAAATTTTTATTTGAGACACCAGTAGGACACACAATTCTGAAAAACAAGCAACATCTTTCCATTCTTGTGTTGGACCCTCTGCATATTTCTACTTCATGTTCTTTAGCTATTATGATGGAACATCCTGAGACAAACTGTAGCTGTGGACTTGGGTCTTTTTTGGTAACTGCTGTAGAATTGTTGCTAGTTTCTACAATGGTTTAAAGGTCTTTCAATACTTCTGTGCTCAGGTTTTTAATAACATTACACACTACTACTAACTGAATAAATACTTGACCATAGAAAAAACCCAATTTTGTTGTCTATGAATCTGTATTTTAAGAGTCATATTTGCAGCTCACTTATATTTGGCTACGGACAGTGTTTGCTCTGGTTGCCAGTAGCATACCAGTTCAGTATAATTTTAAATATTTCTTCAAAAGGGCGTTTGGAATCATTTACTTTAATTCCCTCACCATATATTTAGAAAATGAAGTTATTTACTTGCAAATTATTTTCTAAATAACAAATAGCTATCGAGGCTTCATGTGGTGTTGAACTGGCAGACTTTGCTGTGGAACTACTGCTAGTAGGGTCACTAGGGCCATTCCTCCCACCACTGAAGCCATCAAAATGATAGAAAAGATGATCTAGACACCTTCAATATGGTACTGAAGTCACATTAGTGAGTATTGACAGAAGCATGAAACCTTAATACTATAGTACCAACATGCATACAAAAAGCAAGCACTATATCATTTCCAGTGCTATTTATGTTCTCAGACAGTATGGGATAACAGAGGCTGCTTTCCATTCTTCTGTGATGCCCTCTGGAGGGCAGTGATTCCTATCTTTTCCAGGTTTGCCTGTTAAAGCATTATTTATATGTAAACAATTTAGAGAAGTGGATACTTTAGTCAGCTACAGCTCAACATTTACTTTAGAAATCATATAGCCCAAGAACAGTGAGAAAAAATATATATTCCAGGAGAAAAGAAACAGAGGAGATCTAGAACATAAGAAAAAAATAGAGACAGAAAAAAATTCAGGTGTGGTGGTACACATCTGTAATCTGGCACTTCGGAGACTGAGACAGGAGAATTCTAAATTTAAGGCCAGACTGGGCTACATACCAAGACCCCATCTGAGAAAGAGATGGGAAGAGAGGGGAGGGGGAAGGGAGAGAACAGTGATATTAGATAGCAACAAGAAAAGTTAATACAATGTATCTTGAAGAAAACCAATAAAACAGAAAACCCCCACTTCATATGCTCTTTTGCATATGAAGCATGGTTACACTTAAGCATGGTTACACTAGGGGAGATCACACTCCTCAGCTGCATAAATTCCACACAGCCTACCACACAAAACATCCCCAAGATGTAGAGATAATAAAAGCAAGGAGTTCACAATCTGAAGGCATGGATTCAAGTCCTCAGCTAGCTGTATGTTTGGCCAACACTTTTCTTCAAGCTTTACATTCTTGATCTTTGAATTTGAGAAGGTTGCCAACCTGTCTCATTGCCAGACCTATGTCCTGGAGATGTGCAGGAGTCTGCACCCTCAAGACCTGGTCACCTTTGAAGAGCACCCAGGATGGGATCGTCAGAAGTAGGTTGCACGTATTCAGGAACCTATAGAATGACTTGCTAAAGACTTCTGCCCAAGAATATCATTCTTTAACAGGTGGCAGTAAAAGACCCCAAGCTAGGCTTAAGAAACAGGGAGTGGAAGGTGGGTAATGTTGAGGCACAGAGTACCTCACCTCTCAGTCAGAAATAAACAGAATACCTCAGGTTTCAAAGTGTTATCCTGTAACCTATCACTTTCACTCCTAAATAGCCACAATAAACGTGTAAGGGTGAATTACCTAGAAACTGTACACAAAGAACCTACCTAAGGGGTTTATGGTAGTCTAGGGCTACCAACAGGTGACTCTGCACATTACCAATCCCCTAGAAGTGATATCCAATGAGAAGGCTGCATGTCTCTTCTTATCCACATGCTCTGTACAAACTACTTGAGTAGACTACACTGTTTCAGCAGAGCTGCTACATCTCAGCCATTGAAGTGCAAAGATATCTTGTGAGGAGAATGTACTGCCTGGAGTGTGCATCATGTGGAGAATATGAGTGCAGAGATTACCAGGGTTCTCAGATGTAGCCCCTCCCAAGCCTGCTATTGATAGGACACAGCTTACAGAGTCCACTCAAAGCTATGTCAGACCATGTAGGGCTATAGGGCATACCTGGCTGCTTCTGCCGAGGTTTAGGTAAATTTGTGACACAGGTATGTGGACACATCAGGACATTGCAGGGGTGGAGGGAACCCTCCAGGAAAAGCTGCTTTGTTTCGGACAAATGGATGCCACCAAGTGGAGTTTTGGGAAGAGTATTTGCTGGTACCAAGGCCAGGCAATAAACTCCAACTTGATGTATACTGTCAATTGCCTGAAAAATAAGAAATATATAGTAATATTAAAATAGGATCTATAAACAGAAATAGTACAGTGTATTACTTAGGTTTTTGTTTGTGTATGGGGGTATAGAATGTGTGTGTGTGTGTGTGTGTGTGTGTGTGTGTGTGTGTGTGTAAGTGTGTAGAGGCCAGAGGACAACCACTGGTATTGGTTTTTAAGTGCTGCCTACTTTTGTTTATTTATCTTGTTCAAGAAAGATATTTGCCAATTAGACTAGGCTGGTTGGACAGTGAGACCCCAAGGATCTGCTTATCTCTGCCTTTCTGTCAATATGATCACAAGACCACATCACTGTGCCTGGCTTTTTTACATGGCATCTGGGGATTGAACCCAGGTCCTTATGCATACACAGCAAGTACTTGACCCACAGAGCTGTATCTCCTATCCTCTCCATTTTGAGTTCTTATTTTTTTTTTAATTGAGACATAGCCATACATACTATAGCCTAGGCTGATCTTTAACTAGTGGCAATCCTCCTGCCTCAACCTCTGAAATGCTGGAATTACAGGAATGAGTCAATATACCTAGCCTTTGTAAATAACTGCATGCACAAAAACCTTGTCTATACAAATGCCCATAAAGGAAAAATTAGTCACAAAAGAAAAATTCTTTTTCTCTAATGGAGTCTTACTTGATATATAAACTACATTTAATTGTAAGGCCCCATGCTTAGCAGTAGATAGCCAACACAAAATAAGCTCAATGGTATTTTTTGTAGGGTTTTGTCTCATAATGCTTTGCTGGGCATTTTTTTTAACCATAAAGGTATTTTGCTTATGTATTATGCTTTCCAATTTTGTGTTTTTATGGAAGTTTAATGTGTGCAAGTATGTGTATCTCTGTCTGCATGCATTTTTTTTTTTTTGGCTTCTGTTTGTTTTTGTCCTCGTCAGTCAGTCTCTGTCTCTGTCTCTGTCTCTGTCTCCCTCTCCTTGTGTGTGTGTATGTGTGCTTGTGTTTAGTTGTCTGTTTTCTAATGAGAGAAACAAAGGATGTAGATTTGGGTGTGTGGAGAGGTAGGAGGATCTGGGAAAAGCTGTGGGAAGGAGAATCATGATCAGAATATACTGTATGAAAAAAACTATTTTCAATAAAAATTAAAATTATAAAAAACCCTCTGTCTATTACACAATATACATTACAACAGTATGCATGGTATGGACATTGCTCTGGGTGTACAAAAGCCAAAGGAAGAGATTTTTTTCACTACAATAAAAAAGGTTGTATAATTTCACAGAGGGCTATTGGAAAACCATAAATAATTTAAAAGGTGAGTCTGAAGAAAAGAGCATATATTATCATGATTGTAACAACACCTGCTTGTTGTCCTCCAATATAACTACTAAGAAGCAGTTTTGCAGTTCCTGACTTCTGCCCTTGATCTGTTCAGTTTGTCTCTGGATATGGCATAGAATTTCCAATCAGGCAGTTTAAACAATAGAAGATGGACATATGGGCAAAGGAATGATTGACAAAGGTTGAGCCACAATTCCTTGGTGAATGAAAAAGCAGGAACTACTTGAAAGCTTTAAGACACAGCCATACTACCTGGAGTACTCTGCTCATCCACTGAAAACTGTCTTCCTCTGTGGAGTCCGGCCTCTGCTCAGCCACAATCACTATCCTTTCATCATGAAGGACAGTCACAGAGAACACAGCTATCCTGCAGAGACAGAGGGAACCTATGGTGAGTATAGAGACCTGCTTCCAAAGACTCCTACAGCATTAAGGACTTTTAATCAAGATTAATTACACAAATCTCAGGATTCCTTCACAAATGCAGACTAGTCCCAGACTCCCACACATGAAGTAATGTGAGAAAAGTTTGGGGGACAGGGGAAGCAATGCACACCTAATACTAGGATACTGTTTGCCATCTCCTTAAGGTTTGGAGATGAGGTTACAGGTGTACCCAATATGCAGTCAAAATAGCTACAGATAAAGCCCAAAATAAAATGGTAAACAAATAAAATGGTAAACAAACTTACAATCTTTTTTTTTTTTTTTTCCTGAGACAGGATTTCTCTGTGGCTTTGGAGGCTGTCCTAAAACTAGCTATTGTAGTCCAGGCTGGTCTCAACTCACAGAGATCCACCTGCCTCTGCCTCCCTAGTTCTGGGATTAAAGATGTGAGCCACCAACGCCTGGCTCCAAACTTACAATCTTATGACTTTTTTTTGCATGTAATTTTTTTAGCAGGGGTAACTCAACTGGCTATGACTAGAGAATGAGTTTATGTATGATTAGCAGAATGTCCAGTATTTGGAGTCCAGTATCAGTCTTGAGTAAAGTAGTCCTTTCCCTAGCAGCAGAAAAGTTTGTTTGCAAATAATGATTCTTTGCTCAAATTCTTCTGTTTTATATGGTTAGCATAAAACTGTAGCAACTGAAGATGTCTACGGCACACTTCCCCTTTAAAAAAATAGGTTTCCTGTTGTGGAATATTTGTTTACACTGTAAAAATGTGTTTCTGCCTAAGGTGCCTTCTGATTGGTTTAATAAAGAGCTAAATGGCCAACAGCTAAGCAGGAAAGACAGGTAGGACTTCCAGACAGAGAAAGAAAAATTGAGATGAATCCAGGCATGTAAGAGACAACAGCCAGATGTAGAGCTAGCCAGATGTGAAACAAGTCAAGACACCCAGAATGGGATTGAGGTAAAAGTCATGTGGTAGAATGCAGATTAATAAAAATATGGGTTAATTTAAGTTATAAGAGCTAGTTGAAAACAAGCCCAGGCCAGAGTTCAAGCTTTCATAAATAATAATAAGTCTCCATGCTACTATTTGAGAGCTGGATGGGGAGACAGAGAAAGATTCCTTATATATGGCAGTATCTCCAATGTAGGGTCATGTATTTCCGACCAAACATGAAAACACAAAGCCAGATGTGGCTTTCTAGTTGGCAGTCTCTTAGGCAGGCCACTGCATACAGATATGCGGCTCCCTCCCATTGCTTGAGCCAACCAGCACCATGTGCACAATAAAGCAATCCAGACTAAGAAAAACCTTTAAACAGATACAGTAAAAAGTGGGTATAGACAGTCATAGAAAATAGTTTTAAAATAATGTCTTTAAAGAGAGAGTAAAGTAATATAAACAAATAAACCATGTAAAGATGAGAAATGAAAAGATGAGAAATACACAGTATGTCTTAATCCTATATGGTACTTTGTTGACTTTGAATTTTTTAAATGTTACTGTACAAAAATGAGAGACATTGGATTATAGAAATTGCTAAGTTAAACCAACCTATATATTTTAAGAATGTCTTAACTTCAAAATGGAAGTCAGAAAATATGTTTTGTTGTGGGAGAGGCCTTTGCTTCCACAGAAAACAAAAAGTTATGGTTCTCTTCAAAATTAATGAAGATCAGATTTGATTGGGAGCAACCTCATGAAAATCTTGGCTACAGACATAAAAGAAGAAACCAAGAAAGACTACAGAACAGATGACTTATATGCTGATCTCTCTACTGCGGAAACAGCTTTAAGGCTGGATGAGACATGATAAATCCTTTTGGCTACAGAGTCCTCATGACTTATTACTGCATGTTATCCTTTCATATGGCATGGATAGTGGTTTGGTTACACAGCCCAAACTTAAGAAGAGTAAACAAATGCTTTCTACCCACTCAAACATTTAAAAAAAATCATCTTTAACTGACTTGTACACACTGCACATTCCATACTTCTGTTAGTGCAGATATATGTTACCTTTAAAAGTTTATACGTTTTCAGAAAAAAAGGACCAGACACCAATAAAGACAAATAGTCCAGGTAATCCAGCCTCTTGGAATGCCTCTGTTGCAGTTTCCTCAAAATTCTGCATCCAGAACAACTTGAAAGCTGCTAGCTCAACAAGGTCCAGCCTCACAGACTATCTAGCCAAGTCTTCAGTAAGCTCTACACTTTCCCACCACACAAGAGACTAAACAAAAAAATAATACAGCTAGGTGTTGACCATCATCCCAATTTTCTCAGAGTCCACCAAAAATACTGTCACGCCCAGACAATCAGAAGCAGTCTAAAGCACATGATACCACATTCCCAAGAGGTAAGGTGGGAGGTTTTTGATCATTCAGTGGATTATGGATGTTTACCATCATTTAGGGGGGTTGGCTACAAGTTGTTATTGGTCATGATCAAGGAGGAAACTAAATAAAGGAAATGAGATTCAGGGATCTCATTCTAAAAAGAAAAAGGGGGAATATAGAAATGACAGGATAAAACAGTAGGTTAATGAATCTACTTTCAAACTAAAAAAGCAACTACTAGTCACAAATATTTTACATTGGTATGTATTTTTGCATATTGATACAGATTTAAGGTTATTTTTGTTATACTGTATATATGTTTCTACTCTTGCTTAAGGTATTGTACCTATACAGTTCATTTAAAAGTTTAATGTATAATTAAATAATACAAGTTAGTAGTCATTTATAATAATCAAAATTATAGTCATGTTAGGTATGTTTTCAAAGTTAAATAAAGACATGTTAGATACGTGGTCTTCAAACATTTCAGAAACCTATAGACTATAGCATTCAATATGTTTTAATAATATAAGGTTTTTCATGATAGTGAGACATGTCTGTTCCTGGAAGCACCAATTTACTTCCAAAAACAAAAAAGGATGGTGGACATCAAAGAACCTCCATATGGATAGAGTTGCTTTCAATGTGTCAAGGATAGCCATTTGGGCAAGAAACTGCCCTTGCTTCAACTGCTAACATTAGACTATCCAAATTGAACAAACAGAACACAAAAGAAGGTGACTGCTGAACTTGGCCAAGAAAAGGCAGACACTCCTTCAAAATTCCTCCTTCACAGAAAAGTCTGTAAGACAATCTAATCCTGTGGGCCAAAGATAAATGACAAAGTATTACTGAAGAACCAGGTAGCCAGATGTCTTTGTCATTTCTATAGTTTTGGAAGTTGCTTGCTCTGTTTATTCAAGAATATTATGCCCTTTTTGGGTCTCTGTTCAGAGTTGAAGACTAGATAGTTATACCATTTTCTTTGTTACCAAATTCAGACAAGAAACTCACAAAAGAGATACATGAAAGCTTAAGTTGTTTATCTAAGAAGATGGTTTTAGGTATAAAAAAGATACTTTTAGGATGGTAATAATTTAGGTATAAAATTTTGGACTCACCAAAATAGGATAAAATGGGGGTAATTTCTCTGAATTTGTCAAATACAAATGGACTGGATATTATAAGTGTAATTCTTACCTGATAATTGTTCTTACTGTATATAGTTTTACTATGTTAAAGTTAAAAACCCTTCCTTTTTATTTAGACAGTACCTGATAATTGTTCTTACTGTATATAGTTTTTGTATGTTAAAGTCTTTTCTTTTTATTTAGACAAAATGGGGAAATGTATATCTGAATACCATGTGAAAATGTATTGTTGTGACTAGGGTAATAAAGAGCTGTGGTAATAAAGAGCTGAATGCCTGATAGCTGGGCAAGGAGGACAGGCAGGATTTCTAGGGAGAAAAAGGAAGAAGAAGAGGAAGAGGAATCTAGGTGTGCAAATTATACCAGAGAGACACCAAGGAGACACAGAAGGAGTCAGATATACAGAATGAAATAAAGGTAAATAAAAAGCCGCATGTTAAAACATTGATTAATAGAAACAGGTTAATTTAAGTTATAAGAACTGGTGGGACAAGCCTAAGCTAAGGCCAAGCTTTCATAATTAATACTAAGTTTCTGTGTCATTATTTGAGTTCTGGCAGCAAAAAAGAAAAATCCGAATACAAGTCGTGTTTTTAATACAAGTCGTGTTTTTCAGTTTCTTGTTTTCCCAAGGATTTTTTTTTAAATTCTTTGAAAATTTCATGTCTGTATACAATGTATCTTGCTCATATCCACCATTCTACTCTCCAACTCCCTTCCTCACCCACAACACATCTGTCTTCTAACATCATTTCATTTTTTAAAATATAATCAGCTGAGGCTAATTAGTGCTACCCATATATACACAGGTATTGGGTCATTCACTAAAACCTGCCAGTGTATACTCCTTCCCAAAAGAAAACTGAACCTGCCACTCTCAGCAGCTAGCCAACAGCTGCCAATAGCTCCTCAGCTAAGCCTAGCACCTCAGGAAACCTTCCTATTCCATGCTGGAATTTTAAACTAGCTTGTGCAGGTCTTGTGTGGGCAATCACAGCTTGTCTGTGACTCCTGGTTCTAGTTTTAAAGATAATTCATAGGTGGCAATAGTACAGCCATACACCTATAAATTATTAAGTGTGCTAAACTGAAATCACATCTAGAGGAGATTCTGATTTCTTCTAAAACACCAGAAAGTTAAGGAGCTACAAGAAAAGATCCAAACTAACATTGGCTGAGTGCCTGCTATGTGTCAGGAAAAGTAGGTAGGTAGGACGGAAGAGAACCATGGGGCACTGAAACACACAAACAGGCACTTTTTTTTAACATAAATTATGACTTACTGTTATTTCTGGGTATCTTGGACTTGCATGGCTGTTCATTATAGATTTTTTTCAAGATATTAAGTTATTGAGTGTCTCAATGAATTTAGGTTAGTTCTTGAGGAATCACAACTTAATAATACCTCAGTGGTCACTGAGTCTAAATGCTTCAATTTGATTTAAAAGGAAACTGAGTCCAAATAAATCTAAGGAATTTTTGCAACCTTTAAGCCCTATTCAACTGTGCTGGCTTAGCTTTATGTGAATTTGACACAAGCTAGAGTCACCAGAAAGAGAGCCTCAATGGAGAAAATGCTTTTATTAAGATCAAGTTGTAGGCAAGCCTGTAGGGCATTTTCTAAATTAGTGACTGATATGGGAGACCTCCAGCCCATTGTGAGTGGGGCCACCCCTGAGCTAGTAGTCTTGAATTGTATAAAATAAAAAAAAAGCAGTCTGTACAAGCCATAAGAAGCAAACCAGTTGGAAGACCCCTGCTCCACCAGAAGCCATGCCAACTACCCCAACTCCAGGTAAGCCCTTTCCCACACTGGTCTCAGTCCCTCAGTGACTGTCCAGCCTACCTCCAACCACCTGTGCTTTCTTCATTACTACATATCTACCCACAACACCAGCAGAAATCACCTGTTCCACCAGAGGCCATGACCACCACCAGAACTCCTGAGGCCACATCCCAGCTGCCAGAACTCCAGCCCCCAACTTGGTGGAAATCCAATCCCCCCCACCAACCAGAGACCATCCTGGCCATCAGAAGTTCAGTTCCCAAGTCAAGTGGAGATCCTCTACTCAACCACAGCTACTGGGGCCAGAAGACGAGAGAAGAAACAGAAACCAAGGAATAAAAAAACTCATCCAACAAAGAAAAACTCAGAAATCAGCACCAAGACCTGTAATCACCCCAAACCCAGATGCCTAGCCACTAGTGTAAGAACACAACCAACAACAGCCAGTCCAATAAGTCACCACCAGAAATCAGTTATCCTACTATAGTTATCCTGAGTATCCCAACACAGCTGAAGCACAAGAAAACAACCTTAAAACCAACTTCATGAAGATGATAGAGTTCCTTAAAGAGGAAATGAATGAATCCCTTAAAGTAAGCAAATAAAAAACAGTTGAAGGAAACAAAACTGTTCAAGACCTGAAAAATGAAAATAGAAACAACAATGAAACGAGAAAATAAAAGAATCCAAGAGATGGAAAATCAGGGTAAGCAAACAAGAATTACAGATGCAAGCATCACCAACAGAATACAAGAGGTGGAAGAGAAAATCTCAGGCACAGAAGATATGATAGAAGAAATTCATACATTGGTCAAAGAATATATTGAATCTAAAAAATTCCTGACACAAAAACATTCAGGAAATCTGGGACACTATGAAAAAAACAAACCTAAGAATGATAGGAATAGAAGGAAGAAAAGAATCCCAGCTCAAAGTTCCAGAAAGTTTTGTTTTAATAAAATCAAAGAAGATTTCCTAACCCAAAGGACATGCATATAAAGGTATAAGATGCTTACAGAACATCAAATAGATTGGACCAGAAAAGAAAGTCCCCTTGCCACATAATAGTCAAAACACTAAACATGGAACAAAGAAAGAATATTAAAAGCTGCAAGGGAAAAAGCCAATTAACATATAAAGGCAGATCTATTAGAATTACACCTGACTTTTCAATGAAGACTCTAAAGGCCAGAAGAGCCTGTCTTGAAGACTCTAAGAGACCAGAGATGGCAGCCCAGACTACCATACCCAGCAAAGCCTTCAATTACCCTAAAGGGAAAAACAAGATATTCCACCACAATAAAGTCAAATTTAAACAATATGCAGCTACAATTCTGCCCTTCAGATGGTACTAAAAGGAAAACTCCAACCCAAGGAGGTTAACTACACCCAGAAAAACACAGGAAATAATCTCATACCACCAAAACCAAAGCAAGGGACACACACACACACACACACACACACACACACACACACACACACCTACCACGAACCATCACCACCACCACCAAAATAACAGGAATTAACTATCATTAGTCATTGATATCTCTCAATATCAACACACTCATTTCCCCAATAATAAAAAAAAAGCAGACTAACAGAATGGGTGTGAAAACAGTATCCATCCTTCTGCTTCATACATGAAACACTGCTCAACATCAAAGAGAGACTTATAACCTCAGAGTAAAGAGATAGAAAAGATTTCCTAAGCTAATGGATCTACGAAACAAGCTCATGTAGCCATTCTAATATCTAACAAAATAGACTTTAAACCAACATTAATCAAAAGACATGGGAAGGACACTTCATACACAAAGGAAAAATCTAAAATGATCTTTCTATTTTTTGTTTTGCTATTTGAGACAAGGTTTCCCTATGTAGCCCCAGCTATCCTTGAACTCACAAAGATTCACCTGCTTCTGCCTGCCAAATGCTGGGATTAAAGGCGTGAGCCACTATGCCAGGTGATCTTTCAATTCTTAGCATCTATGCTCCAAAGCAAGCAAATCCACATATAAAAGAAAACCTTCAAAAGCTTAAATCGCCAGGCATTGGTGGCACACACCTTTAATCCCAGCACTCAGGAGGCAGAGGCAGGTGGATCTCTGTGAGTTTGAGGCCAGCCTGGTCTCCAGAGCAACTGCCAGGATAGGCTCCAAAGCTACACAGAGAAACCCTGTCTCAAAAAACCAAAAAAAAAAAAAAAAAAAAAAGCTAAAAAGCTTAAATCACACATTGAACCTAACACATTGATAGTGAGTGACTTCAATACCCCATTCTAACCAATGGAAAGGTTGTTCAGACAAACACTAAGCTAGGTCCTCTGAATACACATTATGTTTGAGTACTTGGTACTTTTGTGGGATTCCTAACAGAAGGAGTTGGGGGGTGTCTCTGACTCTTTTCCCTCTCTTGGGACTCTTTCCTTCCTACTTTGTCCAGCTTTGATATGAGGTTTTGTGCCTAGTCTTATTGTAACTTCTTAAGCCTTATTTGGTTGATATCCCTGGGAGGCCTGCTTTTTTTGTTTTTTTCGAAGGGAAATGGAGAAGGACTAGATCTGAAGGAGAGGGGAGGTGATGGGGGGGGGGTTGGGATGAGTAGAAGGAAACTGCAGACAGGACATAATGTATGAGAGAAGAAGAAAAGAAAGCAAAAGGCAGCAGCAGCAAACCCACTAAGCAGCACTCCTCCAAGGCCTCTGTATCAGATCCTGCCTCCAGGTTCTAGCTCTGCTTGACTTCTTGTCCTGACTTCCATCAATGATGAACAGTAATGTGAAAGAGTAAGCCAAATAAACTTTTTCATCTTCAAATTGCTTTTCATCATGGTGTTTCATCACAGTAAGAGTAACTCTAACTAGGAAAACCAATTATACCAAATTAAGTATTTAATTAGCACACAAGTACCACTAACCTTCCTCTGTAGACAAACTTCATGGGCTCTACAGCCAAGGCTGTGGCTACGATGTCATCAGCATTGTGTCTTCGTCCACTGACTACCATCAGACCGTCCATCTTACCCACTACAAAGACCAGGCCCCCAGGACCAACAAATCCCAGCAAACCTGTCCTTATGAATGGATATTCACTGATCGGAGCCCCAGAGCTCGTCATGGGAAATACCTAGGGGAACAAGGCAGTAATTAGGCCAACTCCAAGGGTCTATAGTCGAGAGAGAGAGAGAGAGAGAGAGAGAGAGAGAGAGAGAGAGAGAGAGAGAGAGAGAGAGAGAGAGAGAGAGCAGATTTACTTCCCTGCCTCTAATAACTGTCAGCATGAGGTCATGGTGACTCTGTTTGACAGTCTACAAACATGGTGTGATATTTCTTCTTTGTGATTAGCAAGACTAGATTTTGAATCACCTAGGAGACACAACTCTGGTCATAGCAGAGAGCTTTACCCTGAGGGAAGATCCAGTCTCAATGTGGATGATACTATTCCATGGGCTGAGGGCTTAGACTGAATATAAAGAAAGCTATACACCAACAATCATCTCTTGGTGCTTTCTGACTGTGGGTGTAATTGAATAACTTATCTCACATTCCTGCCAGCATGGCTTACCCACCATGATGGATTACACTCTCAAACTATAAACAAAATAAACTCTTCCCCTAAAGTAGCTTTTGTTAGTAACTAATGTACATGGACACATTATTTCCCTTTCATGTTCACCATAGGTTCAGCAAAGTTCTGTTGCTTCTGCATGTCTGGGTGATGTGCAGTGGCTACAGGAAGCCCTTCTCACAGGCTCTGAGCACCCAGTCATGCAGCAGCCAGAAATCATTGCATGATGCTTAAGATACCAGGTGAAAATGATTAATGAAGACTCAAGGTACATTTTTTAAATAACACATATTGGCAGTAGCTGATCTCTATTCACTAAAATGTTTCTTTTCCTTATTGAAAGCACACTGTAAAAGTAAATGTAGAGAAAGTACAGCTGGTACAAAATACAAATCTTGTTTCCTTCAACCTTGATGATAATCACATAGAAAAGGAAAGTTTTACTTAGATCATACACTCATCTCCAGTTACAGAGTTTTTAGAGATCTGAGTTCATATTCACATGTATATTCATTCTGAGATTGAACATTTTGGAATGAATAATCTGTTCTACACATGAATCAGTGAAAAACTGTGTCAATCCTAAGGCTACATACCATAGGAGAAAAGAAGAAACTTCTAAGAATACTGTGATACAGTACAAGACACCTGAACCTGTGAACTTAATTCTTTTCATATCTCTGTTCACCGGGTTCACCATCTACACAAAGCAGGTTATCTGTGTACACCAGACAGTCACACATGAGTATACCACAAATTGTATACATATCCCATATGTGTACACACACATAACACATATCCACACACTAATGTATATCTATACCCATGATCTGTCACTACATACCTTATATACTCACTGTACTACTGAAATCAGGTTCTCCTAAGTTCACATCTAACCAAGTCTACTATGCTACAAGATTGTGCAGAATAGCCTCCTGACTTCCTGAGTGAGAACATTTATCCACACCCCTATGCACATATTCTCCTATCACATATGTGCTTTTTTATCACTCGCCAGATTAGAAAAACAACAAACAAAAACCCCATTTTAAAGAAACTGCTTATTCTTCCTGGACACTGGCTAAAAGGTCAGAATAATGCTGATAACACAATTATCAAAACCAAAAAATATTGTATGAAAAAAGTCACCAATTTAACTAGAATGCTCTTTTGAAAAATCATCATCTTAGTAAGTTTCTTGTCTGTTTCTGAATACCTGGCAAAGCTGTTAGAGACCAGAGCCAGAGAAAGAACTGAAGAAAGGAATTCATCCATCAACCTACCTCAAAGGTGTTCTTGGTCATGCCAGAGAGACCATAATATGATGTTCCTGTGGCAACTGCACAGACACAGAGCTCCCCAATTTCATCTGTCCTGCACAACTGAGGAATCCCATCTGGCTTCACAGAACACATGATGGCTAAAAGCAAAGTAAAAAAGCACAAGGAGAGCATGAGCAAAAAGGAGGCAAATTAATAACTCCATGACTACCAATAGGGATACAAATGAATGGAAATACCACCTTGAATAAAATTCCAATAATGTCCAGGTGCTCATTTCTCTAAGAGTTGTAAATTTCCATGTTGCAGCAAACTGTCAGATTTCATTATTATATCAATCATTTTAATGACTTTAATATAAACATTATATTTAAAGAGAAATTAAGTGTGCCATTTATGTATGAGGTGATGTTTAGGAATGTGTCAGAGTCATTCTCTACACATGTACCAGAAGAACAGGTGAAAGTTCCAAAGCACATCTTCAGTTCTGAAAATGAACCTGCACAGCTATCTGTTCTCAAGTCTTCCATTACTTCTCTAGGTTGGAAGCAGAATTTAGTCTCCAGGGTCCTACATAAATCTTATCCTTTGGTTTAAACTACCTGTTGAACATAATCCTTCAGAGAATACCACTTAATGTTTTGGCACTCAGTCTATGTGTTCATGCACACTCATGTCAAGGCCAGAAGTAGGGTCTCCTACTGAACCTGGAGCTCAGTATTTCAGCTTTGTTACCTGGCCAGTGAGTTCCATGGGTTTACTTGTTCCTACCATCAACATCTCCCTGTACCAGGATTACACTGCTGTGGCAGATTTTAAAAGGGGTTTTGGGGATGCAAACTCTGATCATCATGCTTGTACAGTAAACACTTTACCCACTGAGCTCTCCCCACGTCAGCCTTTTAAGCACACATTTGCCAATGTTAAATTCTCATTAAGCTGTGACTCACACACTTACTTGATGCTTATGTGACTTCAGCATCCGACCTACCACAACTATAAACCATAAGCCTGACTAGGGAAACGGGACTAGTGTTGTAGGTAAGTCATGTTTACAGCCAGTAACAGTTGAGTGTTTAGAAATTCTACATCCTCCAGAGGCTGACATTACATCTAAGAAATAGAATCAACAGAAACATGAAAAGCTAAACTGACTCACAATAAGAAAAATATACATTCAAACTACATCTAAAAGCAGAGTCTTGTAGCAAGTGAGTTCAAGGTCAGTCTAGTGAAGTTAGTAAGACCTTGCCTTAAAATAAAATGTACAGGAAAGGGCCAGACATAGTGATAAAGACCTTTAATGCCAGCACTCAAGTGGCAGAGGCAGGCAAATCTCAGCAAGTTCAAAGCCAGCCTAGTCTACATAGAGTTACAGGACATCAAAGGCTATGTATAAAGACCTCATCTGTCTCAAGAAACAAAATACCAAAATGTACAAGAAAGGCTGGGGAGGCAGCTCAGTGGTAGAATGCTAGCCTAATGTATGAGGGTGTGGATTCAATTTCTAGTAGCAGAAAACACAATTAAACAAAAACCAAAAGTAGACCAAAATGTCTAATCAGACTATAAAATATTAAGAAGTCTGATTGGAAAGGCAGAAAGAAAGTGGGATTAGCACCTATCACTGCCAGGAGTATGAGTTCTTACAGGCTTTCTGGTAACAATTGAATATAATCAAAATGATGTGGGCTTGCTGCCCTTGAAGCAAACACAAGACCTACAACTAAGATTGAGCCAGCCAAAATCCCAGTATGGATAGGGGAAGAGACTTATAAAGTTCTGCCCCTAGCTGAGAAGCTATTGGTAACTGATAGCTGATGCAGGAGGAAGAGAGGGTTTTTCTTCAAGAATACAGTCCCTAAAAGGCTGCTCATGATGACCCTATACCCATGTACATACAGGCAGCACTAAGTGGAATCAGTGGGTTTTTAAAAAAAGGTAACTGGAAAGATGGCTCAGTTAAGAGCACTAGCTACTCTTAGGGATGACCCAGATTTGATTCTCTGTATCCACATGATAGTTCACAACCATCTGTAATTCCAAGAGACCCAACATCCATTTCTAACTTCCCTGGGCATCAAGCACACATATGGTACACAGACACACATGCAGGCAAAACACTAATACACATACAAAAATTTAAAGAGAAAGAGCACATGAAGTTGGGAGTAAGTGGGAGGGGGAGAGAATTGGAGGCATATGGAAGGAATTCCAGAGGAAGGAATGGGGGTAGATTTAATCAAAACAGCATATATACATACAAAACAGCATATATACATATATATATATGCATTCTTAAAAACAGTAAAAAAGAAATACTTCATTTCTGAGTTTTTTTTATTATTATTATACTCCCATACCCTTGTAGAGTGAAGATCAGATGTGGTCCTTCACATCAGAATACAACAAAGAGTACAACTCCCCCAACTGTGGAAGGTATATATTATTATGCATTCAAACTGTGCAATACTGAACTGCATGCAAAGAAGCAGATTCTTTATGTGCTAACAAATGAACATAAGACACAAACCGTGGTGTATTATATCCTATCATTGTATTTAAAATGCCCAAATTCAAGAAAGACAAAATACAAGTAGACATGGATGTGGAGTGTGTTTCTTTGATATGATACTATACTATGGAGTATTTCTGAGTAGAAATTTCTGAAAAGAAACCTGTGATGCTGTAGGTAACTTGAGTGGAAAGATTCTTCATTGTTATGCCACCTGAATCTTTTGATGCCTTCAGCATGGGAATCTATTTGCTCAAAAAACTAGTTTGCTTGACTTTGTAAAGAGATAAAGCAACAAAGCTAGATGGTCTGGCTAACCCTGGGAAGTGGGCAATGAGTCTGGGACAGCCTGAATTTGGAGTTTAGAGTCCTAAGTTGCTCTGACTCTAAAAGAGCTTTCATGACACCAGGCTGAATGGAAACAGTTAGAAAGCTATAGAGAATTAGGAGCACAAGAGCCAGGCTTTATTTCTGTTATGCTTTGAACTAGGCAAACTAAAACGCCATCTCCTGCACACTTAATTATTATAGAGAGGCAATGTGAAAAATCTCTCTCTGTGTGATTCATGAGGGCAATGTGGCCTTTTATCCACTAGGTTTTGTCCCAGCACTCAGATCCCATCCAAGATCCCATGAGAAGATAACTGGTTATTGATGGGGAATGTACTGTGTATGTTTATCTTATTGATTGTTAAATAAAATACTGTTTGGCCAATGAGACAGGAAGTTAGACAGGACTAGGAGTCAAAGAGGATTCTGGGAAATGTAGTAGAGAAGTGGTGATCAAAGCAGGAAGTGACATAGAAAGGAGACTCATATTTAAGCGAAGGAGAAACAGGAAGGGTCCCTTTCCCCCTTCCTCCTCCAGCAGCACAATGTGATCCACTGGCAAGGAAGGACGCCAATAAGGCATCTGATAAGTCTTATAAAATATATAGATTTATGATAATTAAGACTGAGCTAACAGATGAGGAATCCTAGTCATTGGCCAAGCAGCATTGCACCTAATACAAGTTTCTGTGTATTCATTTGGGCCCTAACTCAGGCGGGCAGCTGGCGTAAAGCTCACATGTGGCAGTGGGGCTCAGGCGGCTTTTGGCAGAAAGATTTATCGTAACAGGTTATATATGGTTATGTAGTATAACTAGACACACAACAATGAGTGCTTTCATGTATGGACTTGCCACTGTATTGTGTGAAGGAGCTTGGAGGGACTTCAAAGAAGGAAGCCTAGATTCTGCACAGGAACTCTGAGACAGAAATGTGGCTCCATGTTGGAAGACAGAAATTGAGGACAAATATGCTGATGTGTGGCCCTGTGAGATAGGAACAACATTCAACAAATAAGAACATGGGCTTTAGTCTAGTATATGACTCAGAAGCACAAAAGCACATTATGTGAGGGGCAGGAGGGGCTAGAGAGGAAGGTAGGGGTATGACACAGTAGTATTTTTTCAATCAAATTACTCCCTATACTGCTTTCATGCTAAACAATAGCTTCACAAATAACAAAAACTCTCATTTCTCAGGTTTCATACATACTACTCAAAACCTCCTATAAGGCAGAGCTTTGGTGTCCAGCTTGGGCTGAGGTATCAATCAGGCTGATTGAAGAGGGGGCCTGGATTGCAAAAAAGACAGCAGCTAAGGACCAGTGTGGGGGTACAGAGTTAGTCCATAATGCCTTCCTGGAGAAAAGGGTTCCAGAGGATAGATGTCCTTCATCAGCCATGAATATTTTTGGTTTTCTTTTCTTGGGAGAGAGAACATTGCTTTTGGTGTCTGAAGATCAACCACAAACATCCAAATATTAGGAGTTTCAGTGTTGAACTCAAGATGCTAACCTGTGCTCAAAAAGCATATACCTCCTGATGAGTCAGGAGGCCATGCTAGGACTGCCTACTTCATACCTGTGCTGGCTGGTTCTATGCCAACTTGACATAAGCTACAGTCATCTGAAAGGAGGGAACCTCAATTAAGATGTCTCAGTAAGATTCAGCTGTAGGCAAGGCGGCAGGGCATTTTCTGAATCATTGATTGATGTGGGAGGGCCCAGGCCATTGTGGTTAGGGCACCTCTGGGCTGGTGGTCCTGGTTTCTATAAGAAAGCAGATTGAGTAAGCCTAGGGAGCAAGACAATAGGCAGCACTCACTTAGCCTCTCTGCATCAGTTCCTGCCCTGTTTGAGTTCCTGCCTTGGCCTCCCTAATTGGAATGTAACCCAGAATAGATAAGCCAAATAAAACCTTGCATTCCCAAGCTGTGTATAGTCATGCTTTACTGCAACAATAAAAACTCAAACTAAGAGCACCCCAGAGTTGTACTTACCTCCAGGCATGACAAGGCCGACATCCTGCACTGTGAGCACGGACAGCTTCTCCTCTGAATCCACTCGTATCACACCATAGGTCAGCCCATGCATGGATAGCACACCCCGCCCTGGTGGCTGGTTGCTGTCATCTGTGGGCCTAAAAGGGTAGTTTTAGCTGAGTATGTGCAAACAAACAAACCATTCTACCTTTAGATGTGCACATTTTCACATATACATGTACACATATAGCCAGGTATGGGTAGTGATCTTCTGGAGAGGAAGCTGGCTACCATCTGTGCCAGCACTGAGGAGCACTTGCCTCCTGTTTACGAAGTGTTAGCTCTATCCAGGAGTTGATCCCAGAGTTCTCAGGCTATCTGAAAATGCCTTAGAATGTGAAGGTAGCACTAGATCCTCTACCCTCCTGATATTCCATCAGGACACTGGTTATAACAGATAAATCCACTGATTCATGATGCCCTGTCTGCTCTTTGTGAGGTCTGGCTTCCAAGTCTTGTAAGTGGTGAACAAGAGAGAGCAACAATCCTAGAGAATATACATTAACTCAGAAAACAGAAAAGGTGAGCATCCTGGCTGGTTAGCCTCAATTCAGATGTATGCTGTCTAAGCTTAACATCAATCTCATATTCAAGAATCCAAATTCTATACTAAGCCATGCTGGGTAGGACAATTACTTAGATGACAGGTTTGCTGTAAAAAACACTTTATGGTTTAGGAAGTATGGATTTTGGATTTTAGATAAGGCACAGTTCTGAAATGATAGCCAACCATGTCTTTACTTCCCCTATGGACAGCGGGCTCTAGGAGCTGGAACATCTGTAACTCCCTGGTCTTCAAATACCTCTCTCTAAGACCCCAGCTCATATCCACTGTGTGGTTTCTCATTGTTTCCTTCCTTCCTCTACCTAGAACATTCCTTCAGTAGACACACATACATACACACTCTTTCTTCAGAGGTTTTCTCAATTATGAGACTAGAATTAACCAGTCTAATAAAAATACATCTGCCTACCACTCCCATTTCCAGAGCCTTGAGCATGGGACTATGTACAAGCCTTTATCCATCAAACTCTACCATCCCCAAGATCAAGCAGGTAGGTTATTCATTTCTTCATTCTTGGAACTGTACCTAACAATAAAAACCCATTGATGAATAAGTATACTAAAGAAAAAGTTCAAGATTATAGACTTAAACAATTAAAGATTTATATCCACTAAGTGAAAGATCATAATTTTGGTAATCCTCACATTTTTCTATAATTTTCTTTAATTTACTATATTTCATTGACTGTGTGTATGTATGGAGGCATGTGTGTGCTATGACATGCATGTGGAGGACTTCTTCTACTGTGTGTATTGCAGAGATTAAACTTGGGGTGCTAGAATTAATGACAAGCACCTCTATCTACTGAGCAATCTCAAGGGCCCTGTTTTTTTTTTTTTTCCACAGGAAAATCTTTAACAGGGTTTTAAAATCTCTACATTGGTCTGTAAACACAAGTTTATGGTTTAACATTAGAATACTGTGAAGATTTATAGAGAAGCTAAAGAAGTAAAAGTTAAAATATGGGATAGCATAAAAGCTAAAATTTGCAAAAGAAGATTTTACTTGTATTAAGTAGTTGGGATATTAAAAAATGCAGGAGTGTCAGGAAATGCAATTATTCTACTTATAAGAATTAATAAGGATAAAGATAATGAACTATGAACATTTGCCTAAATAATAAAACTTACATGAAACTATCTTGAGCCTGAAAGCTCAAAAAACTACCTGTTATTTCCTTGCCCTTTACTCTTTTTCTGAAGACTTCAACAAACCAAAACTCTAAAATGAGAAAACACAGCTCACAGGAGCCCTATTATCCTTTTCCTGCCCCATGACAACACTCTACAAAGATTTCATGTGCAAATCTGAGGAAGTAGTTCAGTCGGAACAGTGTTTGCCTAGACTACACACTCTCTCTAGCTCTGCATAAGTTGGGTGTCATGGCATATGCTTTCAATCTCAGCACTTTGGAGGTCGAGGCTGGAGAATCACAAGTTCAAAGCCATCCTTTGCTACATATACCAAGTCTAAGACCAGGCTAGGAAACATGGGACTCGGCCTCAACAATTAAAAAACAACAACAACAACAACAACAACAAAAACTCCTTAGAGCTGACTGTGAGCTAAATTGTTTGCCCTCAAGGACAACCTTTCTGATACCTATGCAAACCATATTTGGAAACAGAACCTTCCCATACACAGAAATATAGGATTATACTAGCTAAGTGTAGACCTTAAAGTTAATTACAGATGTCTTCAGGATATTCAAAGAAGCATAGGCAAGGGAGAATGTCTTATGAAGACAGAAGCACGCTAGGCTAACACACAAGTCAAAGGATGCCCTGGCTATTGGCTACCTCCAGCAACTGCAGGGAGACCTATGACAGATGCACTTCCAGGGCCCACTGAAGGAACAGTTCTGCCCATACCTTGACTTTGGGCTTCAGAATCCAGGAGAGAATCAACTCAGTTTTTTTATTTTTAAAGACAGCCAGCTGCACTTCTTTGTTATGACAGCCTAAGATACTAACATACTCTTAGTAATAATGGGGAGAGGGTTACATACAAGTGACATCTTTGAGTAGTTCTGACAATCCCAAGCATGGGAACATTGGCCACAAGCACACGTGGTGACAGTGGGCTCTGCAAACCTGAAGCCAACAGGGTGGCATATTTTTAAAGTCCAACAGTATGTGGTTTATTATCTTAGTTGCAATACCCCTTTTCTACATTTAAGAATAGTTGAAAAGATTCATAAATGTATTAAGTATCTTAAGTTACAACTGTTTCAGAAGTGACTAATACTAACCTTGCTTTAACATAGTCTACTACCACTTACTATATATAATAGATTCCCTTGCTGGTCAGAGGAAAAGGGCACAGAGTTTTCTTCCTTACAGACTTACAAAATGCATGCAAAAAGGGAGGAGGAAAGGCTTATGAATTCTAGTTACTTTCTGTATTCCTATCACTCCACCGGCCTCTCAATTTCTCTATCACACCCAGTGTGCCTAATGGCTTCTTCCTACTACTTGCAAACCTAACACTCTGATGTGTTTCAAGTCCAGAAATGCTCAGACCCTTTACAAAGGTATACTCATATAGGTACTATTTAACTCACTTTTAGATTAGAAAACTAAGGCACAAACATGTTTTTTGTTGCTGTGACAGAGTACTTTACAAAATTAACATCAGAAATAGTTTGTCCTGGCTTATGGTTTTAGGGTATAGTCTATGATAGTGGGGAAGGCATGACAATACATGTGAGGTAGGCTGGTAACGTTGCACTTAGAGCTAGGAACCAGAGAGCTGAACACTGATACTCAGATTCCTTTCTCCTTTTATTCAGTCTAAGACTCTAGTCCATTGAATGGTGCTGTCCACAGTAGATCTTCCCACTGCAACTAACCCAATCTAGAAACTCCCTCACAGGCATGCCCAGAAAATTCTGTCTTATGTGGTTCTAAATCCTATCAAGTTGACAATCAATATTAAGCACGAAATATGCTAAGTGTCCAAGTAACTGGTGGGCTTCAGAGTAGACCTCATGCCCCAAATTGAACACTACCAACTTCTAATCTGGATGGTTTCCCTGTCCCCATAACTAGGATACAATGCACATCATAGCTAACTGTAGCTTCAGATGAATATTTAAATTCAAATATATGAGCCACACAAAAGCACATTCTCAGCAAAAACTAGTCAGATCAGGCAGCACAACTGGCAAAGTTCTTAATGTTTTACCTGCTCTCTAGTTCTACCCTGCCCCACCAGTAACCTATTCACATGCCTATGTAAAGTTTTGGACTCTAACATGAAAGTAAATATAAATTATGTGCATATGTAAACTTATTTTCAATGAGAAGCAAAATCATAATATGCATATTCTATTACATGGTTTCACACAAGTCATCTCTGGATTTTTCCACATGAGTGCCTGTACATACTTCTAGAGAGGATGCTCATGTACAATAATGTATGTGTTGTATCAGTGAATCCAGCTATCTTAATTGATATGTAGTATTCAATAATAGGAACATTAGCTAAATTTTTTTCAAAGGGAATAAAACAGTTTATTCTGAGCCAACTATGAGAAACTGTGCCCTGAGGAAAATGGTTCAAATTGCCCCAAATAACACTAAAGCAATGTTCTACTGTGGAATTGGTAACATGAAATTTTGTTAGTTACTGAACAACAACAACAACAAAAAGGCATTAATCAAGGAATTTACCAGTTGTATACCTGGGAACCTCAGGTAAGATTATAACAAAGAATCAAAACTCCACAATAAGTTTCAAATGCATTGGTGGATGACATTGGTCTGCTAAAAGCACATTTGAAAGGTTTTGCCTTACAGAAAAAGGATATTAGATCAGATGGAGGGTTGCTAAACAGATGGGTGCTGAAGGACTACAAGTGGTTTAAGATAACTTGACTCTGAATCGGCAACATTCTAACTCTATACAATCACAGAATGCATATCAATTATTCATCCTTACAGAATGTTTAGCATAGATGTGGCTTTTTTCTTCATAGGGACTTCAGTTTATAACACTTTAAGAATATAAGCTAAATAGTATCTAAATTGATGTGCTTAATTTAATAAATTTCCTCACCAAATTAGCAATAAAACCACCAATAACAAAGTCTACTCTTGAGAAAGTCCCTGAAACAAAGATAAGAAGTTAGTTGTATGCTCTCATGATGGTCTCAATGAGTAATTAAACCAAACAAGAAAGAAATTTCAAACAACCCTGTGAGAGATCAGAAATGACAGAAGTAGAAGCAAGAATGAAGGCTGTGGTAACTTTCCTAAGGTCATGAAACTTGTAACCTATCAAATCAAGCAGTTGACACAGGTTCAGAATCCCAATTTGTTTGATTCTAAACTCATGATACTTTCAACTCTATCTCATTGCTCAGTAAATTCCCACTGGATTTTAAAGGTCTTATTTATCAATACTACAAATCTAAAATCTAAAGCATATGAGATGAAGCATAATTATTGTTTTTTAAAATTTAAATTAAAAACAATCTTGTTTTATATGTCAATCCCAGTTCCCTCTCCCTCCTCTCCTCCCCTGCCCAGCTCCCTATCCCATCTCCTTTCTGCTCCCTAGGGAGGGTAAGGCCTTCCATGGGGATCTTTAAAGTCTGTCATCATTTGGAGCAGGGCCTAGGGCCTCCCCCATGTGTCTATGCTGAGAGAGTATCCCTCTATGTGGAATGGGCTCCCAAAGTCCATATTGATCCACTGCCAGAGGCCCCATAGATTGGTCAGGCCTCCTAACTGACATGAACGTTCAGGGGGTCTGGATTAGTCCTATGCTGGTTTCCCAGCTATCAGTCTGGGGTTCATGAGCTGGGGTTCATGTTCAGGTCATTTAGCTAAATTTTTATATATCAGCAAACATATTTGTAAGATACATATGTAAACAGATAACGAAATAAGTATCTATACTTAAAATCTTAAAGAATCCTAAAAGCCTTTTGAAAAATAATATGGCTTTGCTTTCCCTCTAACAGAATGGAATACACTAGCATTTTCTCATTGATTAGACCTGTAGGCAGCACTGGATGAATGTAGTTATACTTATATGTATTCATACATTTTTTTTTTTACAGTAACCCCATGCAGAGATGAGGAGAGGTTATTTCTAGACCATGACCATAGCTCAGGTGCCAAACACACGTAGCCTCAAGAATGTGCTTATCACTATAGTGTCTCAGCATTAATTTTTTTCCTAAGTTGATAAAAGCAGCATTTATCTTACTTGTTTCAGTTGTGTTTTCCTGATGACTGTATTAGATTTGTTTCTGTGTTTTGTTATTATAATGAGTACCTTAACTTTGTCAACTTAAGAGAGGAAAGGTTTATTTTGGTTCACGGTTCCAGAGGGAATACTGCCCATTATAGTATAGAAGGCATGGCAGCAGTAGTATAAGGCTGGTCAGTTGCTTTCCATCAGTAGTCCAGAAACAGAGAGTGAATAAACAGGATGTGGAGCCAGGATATGAAACTCCTAGGCTCACCCTCAGTAGCTTACTTCCTCCAGCAAGGCTCCACTTTCTAATAATTCCATTACATCCTTAACAGTACCACTAACTGGGGACCAAGTACTCAAAAAATTATGGGGGGGCATTTCACATTCAAATCACAAGAATTATTAAGTTATATATTTTTGTGTCACTTACTGTTCAAGGAATTAACAATACTCCAAGTAGATAAAAAGAGATGGCGAAATGAAAAAAAAAAGTAGTGCTGATAAGCAGAAATCCAGACAGATTCAAAACACTGCAATAATCAATATGAACAAAGTGAACATTGGCTGGTAAAGGTAGAGAACCCATTTGTCAATTTCCAGACTCAGCTCAAAAATGGCAGAAAATGCTCAGGACTGTAGCAATGAGTGCTTACAAAGAACAAGCTTCAAGAAGAATGAGTTCAGCAAAAGTAAAAAGGTTTCCCTATCTAGAGGTATGGAAACAGGAAAATACACAGCTATGCATTGTACACAATGGTGCAATAATGTATAAAAAGCAACTATAAGAAACACAGAAAGCAGCATTTCAACCTTGGCAATAAGAAACATGAAATAAGAAATATGCTCTTAGGTAAATGACTTCTACTTGTGTGTGTATTACTTTAAAATACACTCAGCATTTCCTCCCCTTTCCATGGTATTTCTAACCTCTGTAAAGTACTTGATAAGCTATTAGTTAATATTGCTGTATAATATTTGAAGAAATGGCTACTATGTGTTTTAAACTAGAGTTGGCTATTGCCAACAGCAGGCAGAGCCAGGAAAACCTCAAAAAGCATTAACACAAAATAAATAGAAGTGAATAAATAATTAGCAGTCATGCTGATTTCTTTCCCAGTGCTTTATAGAGTAAGGGTGGCTACATTTGCAAAGCCTTGCTGTCATCTGTCCTTCACTTACTGTTTGCAAGAGAGAAAACAAAGATCTTTCATCTTTCTCATTGTATTTAGGTAAAGTCCAATGGAGCAATTCTCTACTGGGAAACAAGTGGGTTATTTGGGGAAGGATACAAACGTGGGCAATAACATGTTTCCCTCTCCTTGTCTATAACAGTTTCACTGCAGTATTTCTATATAATAGTCCATTACAGAACATACACACAATAACAAGCAGTTAGCATTTCTTGAATTCCAGCTATATATCAGGTATATTTTTCTTTTTCTTAAAAGATTTATTATTTAGTGTACATGAGGTTTTGCCTGTATGTATGTCTGTCTGTGTGACAGTGTCAGATCCCCTGAAACTGGAGTTACACATGAGCTGCCATGTGCGTGATAGGATTTGAATGCCGGTTCTTTGGAAGAGCAGCCAGGGTTTTTCACCACTGAGCCATCTCTCCAGCCCTTAGGCACATTTTCAAACACTCAAAGCAGATGAACACAGACCTATGATGCAGGTACTTCTTTATCTCCAGGCCACACAAAGCTAGTATGTGAACAGTAAGAAGATGGAGACACACGGAGACCAATAACCTCCAAAGGAGACTAGCTGACCAGGGTACTGATACAGAGACAGTAAGCAAGATATGACTTCATCCCTGGAATGCAGAAATGTCTCCCCATAGACAATATGCTCCACCTGATAGGATCAAAGTAGCTCATTCACATGAGTGTGGTAGCACTAATGCCTGTCAACCCTAATCAGAGAATGTGAGGGAAAAGGCAGGAGAACCAGGAGTTCAAAGCCAGCCTTGGCTACACAACAAGTTAGAAGCCAGCCAAGGATATGTGAGACTCAGCAAATAGTTCAAAGTAGCTTTTGACAATGCTGCTTCTGTGAGAGAATGTCTGGGTTTCTAGTAAATCAATCAATAAGATGCAACCTCGAAAACTCACTTGAGGAGGTTTTCTTCGGAACTGCTGAGCAGGGCTAGGAAGGAGGTACTTTTTCTAGGACAGCTGCTTTGCTCTAAGGTCACAAAGCCATTACTGAAGGCTTTTCTTCCAGATGATGTAAGCTAGCATTAAGGTGCCTGGGTTACCAAGCAGTGTGCAGATGCAGAGTTTCTCCACTGATTATCAATCTTCTTTGGAGGGATCTTTTAAAACTGAAGACAAATGGCTCATAATAAGTTACCACCATATATCCATTTGCTTTGAAGGTTAGAAAGCAGATATTTATTTTAACAAATAGTATTTGTGGGGAATTTTTCAGAATGCAAGGAGAAATTCAAGGTGAAAAAAATTTGCCTAATTCAATGTTAGTGTGAAAGACAAGATAAAGTTCAACAGATACTAAAGCCATAACTTTGGATGGTGAAGTTACAAAATAAAATCAATGAACTATCAGCTCAATGCAGCTTTCTTTCTCTCCTTTCAGTTGTGTAATACATGCTAGTGTGCTTTGAATGTGAAATGTGTTCCAGTCTCTTATGTTTGAACAAACTTTGAGAAAGCAGAATCTAACTACAGGAAATGGTTTACTTTGCAAGTGTTAACAGCTATCTGTCACAAGACCAGAAAAGACAAAGCCAGTCCATTTCTAGGATCAGGGTGGAGGCTAGTTTCTTACTGTTCTTTCCTTACTGTATGTACCTTCTTTACAATAAGTTTCTGAGAGCAATTTAATGTAACCCAATGTGGTGGAATGAATGAAAATGGCCCCACAGACTAATAGGGAGTGGTGTTATTAGAGGTGTGGCCTTCTCAGAGTAAACATGGAGAAAGTGTGTTACTAGAAGGTGGGCTTTGAGGTTTCAGAAGCTCTAGCCAGGCCTAGTGGCTCACTCTCTCTTCTGGTTGCCTTCAGATCTGGATGAGAACTCTCAGTTACTTCTTCAGCAGTATGTCACCATGCTTCTTGCCTTGATAATGAACTCAACCTCTGAACTGTATGCCAGCCCCAATCAAATGTTTTCCTTTATAACAGTGGCAATGTCATGGTGTCACTTCACAGCAAGAGAAACCCTGACTAAGACAGCAAATGACAGAATCCTTGTGGCAAGAATCTAAGTGGTTAGGAAAACTGAACAGAAGACAACTGCTATCTTGGTGTTACTTAAGTCTGGCTCTCATCGATGTAATTTTCATCTCTAAAATATTCTGTGATGAACTATTTATAATTTTTCCTACATTTTTACTTAAAATTATAAACACTGTTCTTTATCTTCTTGTGTTTTAAAAACAAAACCATGGCTCTCCTATTCTGTTTGTTTTTTAAGCAATCATGAATGTCCCTGAAATATTCATGCTAATTTGTGGACTAGTTTTACTATTTTTTTTTTCCTTTTTACAACTCTGTGTCCCTGATTACATCCCAGGAAGAAAATACTTAATTTCATTATTAGATGAGCATCAGATAGTGGAGTACTGCCTTTTGGTTGTCCTTTTCCTCTTGATTTTCTCCCAGCTTTTAATCTTGTGACATGATTTTCAAAAAGCAGATGACTGTAGAGACTGGGGCATTATTATTTCTCTGGAATTATATTTGATTGCTCTTTTATATCATCTTTATTTTTCTTTGTTAGTATAAAGGTACTAAAGCAGAATCCCATTGTTAAAAACTTAAACATTTTTAAATTGAATAAATTATCACATTCTAGCATAAAAAATCAAATACCATGTGGGGATATGGCTCAGAGTCCAAATGACTGCTCTTTCAGGGAACTGAGGCAGTTCACAACCATCCCTAACTCTAATTCCAGGAGATCTGATGCCATCTTCTGGCTTTCATGGCATATACACAGGGAAAACACCCATATACATAAAGTTTTTTAAATGATTTTTTTAACAGTCAAATATGGCTGGGTATGATACTGCATACCTGCAATTTCCTATATTTGGGAGTAGAGGCAAGAATACCAGGAGTTCAAGGCCAGTCTCAACTACATAGTGAATCCAAAGCCAGCTTGGACAACATGAGATAGTGTCAAAAACTAATAAAATCAAATCTACTCTCTTTATGTATCCTGTATATAAAACAGACCTGGATGTCAGACTAGTAGGGACCAGAAAGACATCTGCTAGATTATTATTATTACTTATCATTGGCTTTGCTCCTTCTGATGAGTTTGGTACCATACTCCATGTTTCCCTAGTATTTTTTGATTCTACAATTTGCCTTAAGAAACAGGGAGCATACAAATATTATGGTATGGTGACTGTAGGAAAGAAGCAAGTTTTTAATACTGGAGTGTCTCAGTCTGTTTTCTCTTGTTATACAGACTGATCAACATGAAGAATAGAGGTATGTTGAGCTTCCAATTCTGGAGGTTTGAAGAAATGCAAGAACAGGTTGCTGGCCCTGGTAAGTACAAAGTATCATAACATGACGGAAGGACTCACATGATGAGATAGGACAAGCATGCTAACCTTCTACTTCTTTTTCTCTTCAGATAAAACCTTTATTATCATCATAGGACAGTGACCTGAACTAATCCTAATTATCCTCCAAAGGCCATACCTCCAGATACCATGAACACAGGGATTTGAGGACCAAGTTTCTAACAACATCCAAACCACAGCACTTACTAAATAAATATATTCTATAGGAAGCCAGAACATAACTGTATGACTTCCTGCTGTCACCTTCCTGCCCCTCATGATGATGGGAACACATCTAAACAGAGATGCATGCATACAGACACACATAAAGAAGAGGTCATGTGCTGCTCCTGTTACTTCCTGTTAACTTCTTTCTTCTCTTAAAAGCTTCAACATGCCATCTCAATACTGCTAATTCTGCTTGGAGACTGCCTTTCTCTGAGAACACTGACCAGATTAGTTATAGCAATCATTTGCAGCTGGCAACCTTCACCTTTTCTCTATTGCTCACCAGAGTCCTCTGCTGTCTCTTGCAAGCATTTCTACATTCTGATAATCAAGCAGGATTCTGGAATTTTCATTCATTATACATGATCCAGAGCCTTCCAATATGTTCTTTTTTGTGCAAGAGGCACATGGTAAGATACTGAACAGTTAGTGGGCCATGGTTACCACCTCACCAGGTCTGAAGCCCTGGAAAGACTTGACTTTACACATTTCTATAAGTGTGACCCATGGGCATTTCCTCACTGGCACCAGGGCCCCTATGCAGGGGCCACCTAAATCACTTTCCTATAACTCACCTAGCTTGCTGATTTTTGATTTGTACTTTTTTTTTTTTTTTAAGAAAAGAACCACAAAGTGACAGATGTGTCAAAGGGCTAAAAATCTACCAAGAATCCACAAATGCATCTGCAATTTTGTCTTCACTGATTATCATAGATAATAATTGAACATCTTTTAATTAAGTGGACAAAAAGCCAGACAAGCAATCAGCTGTACTGTAATGTTTACTGGAAGTTCAATCTCTCCTTCATTACCAGGGCAGAATAAGCTGTCCCTGGAAGATTATTAAACATGGGACACAATTTGCTTAGATGATAACAGAAAAAAAATGTCAGTCTTCCTACACACTTCAAGCCAGAGTAATTAGTCCTCTAAAGTATTTTCTCTATAACAGAACAACAAAATATAATAGCCAAATGCTTATTTTTCCTTTAGAAACTGCAAGCATTATACAAAATAGACACGATGGCTAATTTGGACTGTCAACTTGATTGGATTATAAAACACACTGGATAACTTTGGGTATGTCCAAGGGGGTATATCCAGAGAGAATTAACTAAAGGAAGAAATTAAACTGAAGATTCTCCTTAAATGTGGGCAGAACTACCCCCACAGGCTGGGATCCTGAACTGAATAAAAAGGGAGAAAATGAAAGAATAGAGTCCCACCATTCCCTACTCTCTGCTTCCTGGTCTGCTGAGAAGTGAGCTAGCAGCTGCTTCATGCTCCTATCACCAGAGAGCTGCCTACCACTATGCGTTCCCTGACCATGATAAATCATGCCCCCTTAAGCCATGAACAAAAACAAATTATCTCCTTTAAGTTGCTTCTTGTCAGGTATTTAATAACAACAATAAAAGCAATGAAAAATAATACATAAGAATTGCCAATACCCTCTACACTGTACTTTAGGAGATATTTAAGAAAGCCCCATTTTGTCTTTGCAGTAAAATCTTCAATGAAGCTTTTCCACAACCCCAGGTGAAATAGTTTCATAGGATCTATCAAAGTTTTTTCTTTTTTTTTTAAAAAAAATGAAGTATTTTTTCTAGAAGTTGTTGTTGTGGTAGCATGTATGTCTGTGTGAGGGTACTGATACCTGGAACTGAAGTTACAGACAGTTGTGAGTTGCCATGTGGATGCTGGGAATTAAACCCAGGTCGTCTGGAAAAGTTGTCAATGCTTTTAACTGCTAAGCCATCTCTCCAGCTCCAATAAAGCAGTTTTTCTTTAACCTAATAATCTAGTATCAAAGTTCTCACACATGAAAAATTCGTGTCAAGTACTCAAAACATGTTTTGGGGAAGGTGGTATATAGTCAACACAAATGTAGTGAGAGTCACTTGTATCAGCTCATTTTCCCAAAACAACAATCCTTATCCTATCCACAGGGTACAATACATGAAACATCAGCCAGAGGACATTCTCTGTTCATATAATTATAGAAACAATCCATAGAGAATGTTGAAACAAATGCAATTATATACACTACTTTTCATCAAATGTATTCAGGAGCAAATTAAAAGAAGAATGAGAAAAAACACAGAATCTAAACTAAGGAAGAGTGCTTTGTTTCCTATATTCAGTACTCAGCAATGTCGACTGTAGCACTACTCACAACCTAAGTGTCCAACAACAGAGAAAACCATAAGGAAAACATGGCACATATACACAGTGGGATTATTTTACAGCCATAAAAGAGAGTAAACTTAGGTTGTGTAGGAAGCACAGCTTAGAGAAACCAGGGCTGTCAATCACTTGGGTCTATTTTCTTCAAAAAAAAAAAAAAAAAAAAAAAAAGGGAATGAATGATGCCTAGTCACCAAGAATGCCAGAGTGAGAAGCAGCTAACCTGGTGATTCTTTGCTATTCTATTTGGAGCCAGCTTCCACCTAAATCCAGCCAATATCCTGAGCATGGCTAACCCTGCAGTGAATAGAACACATTCTTTTGACAAAGGCCTTACATCTATACAAGGGACCTGCACTTGTCGTGGGCCTTGGCCATACTGGTTGATGAAAGGAAGGAGACCAATTAGAAGTGACTGGGAATCTAAGTGAGGGGTGATGGGACTGGAAAGCTGTAGGAAAAGAAAAGTGAATAGATTCAGACACATCCTGGCACAATGGGCAGGGTAGATGAGAAAAGGAAAGAACAATGACTGTCACACATGGCTGGGAGAGAAAGAACTAAGTTATCAAGCATGTTCAACAGTACAAGTACATCTACATGTATATTCTATTAAAAACATTGAATAGGAGCTTCAATCAGAAATCACATCCTGTGTTCCTCCCATGTATTATGCAAATGAAAGCAAAACTGCACTGTAAGAAAAGTGGCAGGATCTACAAAACAGGAGGTGGTATCTGGTCCTCAAGGACTCCTGGATCAGATCCTAACTCTCAGTGAATGGTGAGAAACTACCAGAGGAAGACACGGTAGTCTGAGTCTCCACAAGCCACCAGTCGTTCCTCATGACCAGGTCTCACAACAGGAATGACAATAATGTTGGTAATCAGAAAGCATAGGTACTTCTATTTGCATTTATAGGCAAAGGCCTACATCATTTCAAACGGAACTTGTCCACATATATAACCAGACATAACAAGTCAACAGGTCTTACGATGTGCCTCTTTTAGAAATGAGGGTATTGAGGAAAATCAAAGTGCAATCACTTATGGCCAAAGAAATGGCTTAGCAGGTAAAAGTGCTTGCCATGGAACCCTGATGTTTGACTCTAGGAACCCATGTAAAAAGATACAATGGCAAGCATTTGTAAACCCAGCACTCCCACTGTGAGATGGGAAAAGAAGGATCAGCTGCAAGCTTATGGGCCAGCTAGCCTGGAGTATGCATCACAGAGAGACTCAGCAAGGTAACAGAAGAGAACTGATACCCAAAAGCTGCCCCCTAACCTCCATATTCATGTTGTGATACATTCATTGCCACTCATGTACTCTCTCTTACAAACAATAGTTAAAGAAAAATGCAAACACTTGGAAGACTTAGCAATCTATGAAGTAGCAGTGAACTTTAGAGAACTCCTATGAAACCCAGAGTGAAACCTTGCTAAAAAGTCCTACAATACAGCTGCATTTTTCCTACCAGTGCTCCCCCCCCCCAGTTTTCTTCTACTGATATAACAATTTTGGGACAAATGTTGTAAGAAACCCACACACAATATGAGGATGCTTTTATTGTCCTAGACTGCTTCCTCTCCTTGTTAGTAATCAAGGGCCCTGCAAACTGCTCTCTCTGGACTTGGGTCAAAGGCTCTTCTAACAGGAAAATAAAAGAAGGACCCAGGAAGGTTAAAGAAAAAGAAAACAATGTCTTGAAGACATTGACATTAGAGACAACTTCCTGAATATAATACTAGTAGCACAGACACGAAGATCAACAATTAATAAATGGAACCTCATGAAACTTGGAAGCTTCTGAATGGAAAAGGACATTGTTAATAAGACAAAACAACAGCCTACAGAATGGGAAAAGATCTTCACCACTGCCACATCTGACAGAGGACTGATCTCTAAAATTATAACAAATGCAAAAAACCAAATAATCCAATGTAAAAAATGGGGTATAGACATAAACAGAGAATTCTCAACATAAGAATCTCAAATTGTTGAGAAACACTTAAAGAAATGTTCATCATCCTTAACCATCAGGGCAATGTAAGTCAAAATCTCTGAGGATTCTACCTTGCACTAGTTACAAAGTCTATTATCAAAAACATTCATGACAGCTTATGCTGGAGAAGATGTGGAGCAAGGGGAATACTCCTCCATTGCTTGTGGGAGTGCAAACTTATACAGCCACTTTGGAAATCAATACAAAGGTTTCTCAGAAAATTGGAACTAAATCTACTTCAAGACTCAGCTAGACCTCTCTTGCGCATATACCCAAAGGATGCTCAATTATTCCACAAGGACACTTGCTTAAATATGTTCATAGCAGCATTGTTCATAATAGACAGAACTTGGAAACAACCTAGATGCCCCTCCATGGAAGAATAGATAAAGACAATGTGGTGCATTTACACAATGGGGTACTAAGATTTTAAGAACAATGACTTCAGGAAATTTGAAGGCAAATGGACAAAACTAGAAAAAATATCCTGAAAGCATGTTATGTACTCACTGATAAGTAGGTATTAGTTGTAAAGGATAGCCATGCTACAATCCACAGCTCCAGAGAGACTAGGTAACAGGGAGGGCCCAAAGAAGGATGGGAATGCATAAATTTCCCTGGGAAGGGGAAATAGAAGAGATCTCCCGGGTAAACTTGAAGCCAGCAGGGATGGAAACATGAGGGACTAGGTTGGGGGATAGATGCATAGAAGGGGAAAAAAAATGAAGAGATTCTTGATGGGGGCGCGGACATTTCAGGGTCAGATAGAGACCTGGTATAAGGGAAACCTCCATGAATCTATAAGAATTTTCCCAGTTAAGACTCCTACCAATAGACTCCTGTAATCAGACTGGTACCTACTCCAATTGTCATCAGAGAGCCTTCATTCAGACAGCCATCTGGAAACAAGCTCAAGGAATCCTGTTGAAGGGAGGGAGGAAGGACTGGATGAGTGGAGAGTGGGAGGTTGTCAGTATCAAGGCTACCAGATGGAAATCCACAGAAACAACTAATGTGGGCTCATAGGAGCTCATAGTCTCTGGACCAACAGCTAGGGAACCTGCATTGGACCAACCTAGGCCCTCTACATAAATGTGACAGTGTGTAGCATGATATACTTGTGAGACTCCTAGTGGCCAAAGCAGGGTCTGCACCTAATGCTTTAATTGGCTCCAGCAACCTATTCTTCATACAGGGTTGCCTTGCCCAGCCTTAAGCTCAGTCCTACCTAAACTTGATATGCCATGCTTTGTTGACACATGGGAGGCCTGCCCCTTTCTGAAGAGAAATAGAGGAGTGGATGGGGGGGTGAAGGGAGGGAAAACTGAGGTCAGGGTATAAAATAAATGAATAAATTTAATTAATAAAAACGAATGCATGACAACTCCCACTTAATCAAAGAATAGGGAAGACTGTCAGTTCTTCTTTAACCTTCATCCATGATGTTAGTCTTGAAACAATTTCATCAGAAATCGGAGATGAGGATGACAAATAGAGGACCTATGAAACTAAGTTGGGACATAGCTGATGAAATAAGAGGTTTTTTTTCTTTTCTTAATATTAAAAGTGCTACTGATATAGAAGTATTAGCTAAAGCAGAAATTAGTTTAAAAAATACCGGTAACCTAAAACCTCTTGGAAGAAGACATGCCTCAATTCCAGCTGTCACTACAGCCCTCTTTTAAGGGACATGATAAGCAGCATGTCAATTAGAGGCTCAAAGTCACAAATGTTGATGACATGCTGAGAGTGTCTGACTTACCTAGAGAATAGATGTGAATGTGTATTAGCAAGAAATAAGGACATGACATCCCTTGAAAGTGAGCTAATTTTGATGTCAGGTTTATTGTGGGTTCTCACTTAAAGGCAACACAGGAACAATGAAGTTTCTAAAATGCTACACACCTTGAAATAGCACCCGGGCAAAATGGAGAATGCTTGCTATGCCTGAAAACCTAGGTCTTGGAAATTCCCAAACACATGTTGGCAGATATATTTTCAGTTAAAAAAGAAACAAGTGATTAGGAAGAGGGCATTTATTAAAAATTACTCCACTTGGTTTCTCTCTGAGGAGCTCCTGAGAGATCAGTCTATGACTGTTACTTATACTTATTTGATTTTATCATGGTTTTTGTGTAGATATGTAGATGTATTTAAAAAAAATTCTTCTAGTTGTACTAGCTTGAAGTTGTACACAAGATATACTTAAGTTTATTCAAATGAGTGTTTCTCTTATTCATCAATGTTTTCAAACAGTATTTGCCTTCCTGAGTCATTTCCCAGTTAACCTTTGATCATTTATCCATGTTAAATAGTTCAACTGCACTGTCAGGCCTACTTTAATTCATTCCTTGTAGATTTTAGAGTCATTTAAGGTGTGTACAGGTGCCCTAAAAGATTGCCAATTCAGCTAGACAGGCTAGTTAGCAAGCCTCAGTATTCCCCTTTCTCTGCCTTCTCAGCTCTGGGGTTATGGATGTGCACTATCATGCCAGCTTTTTGTGGGTGTTTGGATTCTGAACTTAGGTCTACATGCTTATGCAGCAATCACTTTACCCACTGGTTATCTCACTAGGCCTATAGAGTAGTAATTTTTAGTGGAAGCTGCTAAAGAAATATTTGCATAGACAAAATATTTCTTAGTGAAACTTCTGCACTTGAGCCTCTTAATTCTGTGGTAATAGTAGTTTTTTAAGCTCCCAAAATAGGTTTAATCCATGGAACAAAAATTAAACTTCTGTCCATTTTTAAGCCATTATGAATTTCTATGAAACAGTCTTCTAGAAAAGCTGACAGTTACCTAGATGTATCTCAGAAGATGTGGTGAGGAACAAGAGCTAACAGCAATTTCACTGACAAATCTGAATTGAATTACACATGTATATAAAATAGCAAACCTCTCAGTAGTGATTAGTTACCAGGTTATTATTTTTTTGTCATTATATCCAAAGTCTGTTTGTAGACATTCCTATTCTAGTACCTATAAGAAATCACACAAAACTTTTCTATTTGTCCCATGAGGCTAACAGACTATATTGCCAAGAAAATGTATATGTGCAACTCAGCAACAAGACAGCTGTCAGTGCCTCCAAGAGGAAACTTGCAGTCTACAGCAGCCTGAAATCTGGCTGAACTGGTTACCAATCAATAACCAGAATGTAAGCCAGACTTGAGTGTGACCGTGCTGACTGACTACCACATAGGTCTAACTTGTCCTGCGTTTTTTCAGAGGTTAGATATCTCATCTTATTTTTGTTTGTAAGAGCCAAGGCTTTGAAAATATCTACCAAAAATATTAGCTAAAGGAAATTAAAATATAGATAGGCCTAATTTTTCAAAAGCACACAGACATATGTCCATGTAAACAATATGAGTTTTAGCACAGCACAGTAAAGTGGCAAGCTCTGTACAGACTCAGCACTGTGGGAACTCAGTAGATCCCTTAGAGACAGGCATCACTGATTCTTGTTCTGAGCATAGAGACCAGAGGTTGATTAGGTTGACCAATACTGGATGTCTTCTTCAATTACTCTCTACCTTATTTTTCTCAGACAGTCTCTCATTGGACCTGTGGATCACCAATTTCACTAGACTGGCTGGCCATCAAGCCCCAAATTAGCCCATCTCCAACCCTTCAGCACTGGGCTAAAGACATGTACCATTGCACCCAGATTTTTATATGACTGATGGGGACCCAAACTCAGATCATCATTCTTTTATAGAAAATACACTACCAATTAAGCCATTTTCCTAGGTCCTTCATTGGTTATTTTTGTTGCTCTTTTTCAGTACCATAGGCAGGCATGTTTCTCCAAAGAACCACAGGCCTCCTCTTCGACATGAATCAGTCATCCAAAAATTACTCAAGGTAGTATTCAGAAATAAATGTTAGATCAGAAACTATACTATTAATTTCTAAAATTACTCAAAGCTTGCTGCTTCATTTTAAGGGCTTTTACTGTGAGTTGAAGAAAGACTATTGTGTCACATGCCTGTCTTTCTATATGTATGCCCTATGCAAAATTTTCATAACCATCTACACAAAGGGTAGGGCACAGGTATAGAAAGATCTTATTTGCTACATCAGGGCCAGTATACAACCCCATTCCTCTACTGGCTTTCAGATTGTTCAGAGAAACTTGGAAAGGACTTTGTGCAGATGAGCTAAACTCCACCAGGCAAATTGTACAAGACTGAAGTAACCATGGCCCTGGAATATGTCATCCAGAAATGTAAACTGAGAAGAATCATACAATTCTACTCCCTGCTTAGCAAAGGGAAGATGGCACCATGAGGCAGAGGTAGTCCCCCAACGCTGGAAAAGGAACCAGCTGCAGGGAAGGACACAGCTGGGTCCTCTGTAAGGGGACATCTCTCTTTTCTCACTTGGTCAAAACTTGGGAAAAGAAAATTTCTAGAGATTGGATCACTTGGATTTTCAGTAAAACCAATTTAGACCCAGATTTTAGGCAAGAATTGAATTGTCAAGAAGTATATTATTTGCTACCAGTTGAGATAACTAAGAAAGAAATTTGTGATATAAGATCATAGAAAATAGTTGTACTTACTACTTCACGATCACATTTGCTCCCTGAACACAAAATTTGGCCTCATATTCTATTGTTTCCAGAGAATACATGGTGATGTGCTTCATGGAAAATGAAGATAAACTGAAGATATACTTGTTACAGCACCTACTTAGTGTTGTATTTTTCATGTATGTGTGTGTGTGTGTGTGTGTGTGTGTGTGTGTGTGTGTGTGTGTATGTGGTATGTACAAGTGGAGGTCAGAGACTGATATGGGGTATCTTCCTAAATCACTCTCCACCTTATATTTTGAGATAGGGCCACTCATTGAACCTGGAGCTCAATAGTTTGAACTGGCTAACCAAGGAGTCTCACCTTGGGATCTTCCTCTGTCTCTGCTTACTGGTGCTTACAATTACAGACATGTACTGTGTGCCCAGCAACTACCCCCATTTTCAAAACGTAGATAGGGCAGATTGAACTCATTCTTCATGCTTATATACTATGTCATCACTTTAGCCCCATATATCTTTCCAGATATTTTCTTCTTTTCTATAGATATTTAAAACCTGCAGATCTCATAGAAATTATTTCTACCTCCTGTAGTGTCTTGTGATAACAATCTCAGTCACATTAGCTTGTGTCTCTTCACAGAAACAGAACAGGGAATAAGACAGGGTCCAAGTTCAAAGGCAGACAGAGCTACACATTAAGACTCTTGTGTTTCAATAAAACAAAACCAACAGCAACAATTAAATCAGCCCCAGTGATCACATCACATATTCCATCTTCTGCTCAGTTAACACCAGATAAAAACTGGTGATGAAAATGAACAGTGTTCTTTGAGAACAATGAACCTAAATACTTTTTTGTGGTGATTTTTATAACATTCAAGACCTACAATGAAAACCTAACCATCAAGAACACATTTTTAGGAAGAGCAAATTATCCAGTCAAATCTATACATGTGAATCACATTTGTGACCTATGTAGTGGCTGTGTTTCTATTTATCAGCATTGTAAAATCTTAAATATTTATATACAAAAGACAACTTAGATATCACTGTATCTAATTCTCTCACTTTTCATGGACTAAACTAAGGCCCTGAACAAGTGCTGTAGTGAAGGTTTTGTGGCCAAGCATCAGTAAGGCTGAGATCAAACTTAAGACTCTAGACTCTTGGCTCCCACCAAACTCGATGTTCCATCTTCTTGATATCTACTCTTAGGAGCACAAATCAAGCACATTTAAAAACTGATCTTGGAAGAGAACAATTAAGATAAAAGTCCTGTGCTATACAACCCTGTTTGTTTCATGTTTCAAGGTCAAACACAAATGTCAGGTTATTCAGAGAGCACCTATAGTACAATACTTCTAAAGGATAGAGACTAGACTCTTGCCAATAACATGTTTCATCATCTAATTAAAGATGTGACAGTCATATTTTCTAGTTTGACAAGATTAAAAGTGGCTCATACTTTGGAAATTTTCATTTTCTCAGGCCTACAATCTAGTTGATAATATAACAAAAATCTAAGAACATCACAGATTTTCTTACAGAAATTATCTGTAATGGTTAAATTTCATTGTCAACTTCACTGGAAGTGAAATTACCTAGGAAATAAACCTCTTGGGAACGCATGAAAGGGTATTTGCAGAAAGGTTTAACTGAGGAGAGAAGATGCATAGTGAATGAATGTGATATCATCTAATGAACTGGGGCTCCAATTAAAAAAGAGAAAGCTAACTGAACACTAGCATTCATCTCTCTCAGCCTCTGAACTATTGATACAATGTAAACTGTTGTCTCACACTCTTGCTACCATGGCTTTCCCTACCTTAATAGACTGTATCCTCAATCTGTTCCAGAAAAACCAGCCCTTCCTTCCCTAAGTTCCTTTTTTTGGGGGTGGGGATTTCGAGACAGGGTTTCTCTGTGGCTTTGGAGGCTGTCCTGTAACTAGCTCTTGTAGACCACGCTAGTCTTGAACTCACAGAGATCCGCCTGCCTCTGCCTCCCGAGTGCTGGGATTAAAGGTGTACACCACTACTGCCTGGCATCTAAGTTTCTTTTGTCAAATATTTCATCACAGCAACAAGAAAACTAATTAATATATTCTTCAGATCAATATTTTTAGGAAGCTCTATTTTTAATTTTTAAAAATTCTTTGACAATTTCAAACATATGTGTAATGTTTTGGTTGTTTTTTTCCTCCATTTACCCTCCCTTCATCTTCCCACTCACATTGAGCCTCTTCCAAACATGTTCCCCTGCTACTTTCATGACTGGTTTTCACAGGTGTATGCCCCATTGAATTTAATTAGGGATGGAGCATACTCTCTTCTACTGAAATAAAGCACAGGTTCTACTTTTTAACACTGAGTTCTTAATGTTACCTCTTCTCATAATGGAGTACACATCCATTACATGGAATAAAAGCCACTTAGAGATAGGACACAAAACAATGAAAAATAACGTACAAGTTTTAAAGACCTTTATGCTGCCAACACTTCTCTATGTTAGTTTTGATAATTGAAAAGTTGGAGTTGTGACTGACAGCCAGCTCCAATTACTGATGATGCTGATCAGGTGATCCTTCCTTGTATTGCCTTATAGAGCATGGTTTTTCTCACTGGAGTAGACTAAATTTTACATCTCTAGAACCACTTCCCTTCCTCTGTACTGTACTATTTGAAGCAAGCTGCAGAGACTTATGATCAATAATGAATAATGTTATTCCCAACAAAAGCATCTTAGAATACTCAATGGCCAGGCTATGAGACAAGTGGTTATCATAGTCCTCAGAGCTGCTGATGTACCATCACACTACTCAGAAAACCAGAGTTTTGTTTCTTTTCCTTTCTTTTTCCCTCCCTTTCTTTCTTTCTTTCTTTCTTTCTTTCTTTCTTTCTTTCTTTCTTTCTTTCTTTTTGTTTTTGCAACAGGATCTTACTATGTGATACCTAGCTGGCCTAAAATCCACTATGTGGACCAGATATGCCTTGAACTCACAGAGATCCAGCTGCCTCTGCCTCCTATGTGGGTATTAAAAGTGTGTTCTTTTACATCTGGCTAAGTTTTTTTTTTTTTTCCCCGTGTAATTATTTTTTATTTAAATTAGAAACAAGCATGTTTTTCACGTCAATCCTAGTTCCCTCTTGCTCCCCTCCTCCCCTGTCCCCCACTGAACCCCTATCCCATCCACTTCCTGCTCCCCAGGGGTGAGGCCTTCCATGGGGGAATCTTAAAAGTCTGTCATGTCATTTGGGAGTAGGGCCTAGGCCCTCCCCTGTTTGTCTAGGCTGAGAAAGTATCCCTGTATGTGGAATGGGCTCCTAAAATCCATTCGTATACAGGGATAAATACTGATCCACTACCAGAGGCCCTATAGATTGCCCAGGCCTCCTAACTGACACCCACATTCTGGCTAAGTTTCTTAAAGGACATTTTTCCATGGGACAAAAAGTAGAGATGACAATAAAACCACATATCCAGGATCATGTTGCAACAGTTACTTCATTCCACCCCCTAAATAAAAACCAGCAATTTACACAAGCCAATGGGAATTGAGTACTGTAACCTGAAAATCATATGGGTCCCACATATACCAATACAGAGTTCTAACAACTCAGGAAAGATAATGAAACTGGAGAAAATCAGAAATATTTCTCTAACTAACCAATCTAGAGAATTCAAGAGAATCCATTCTTACCTGTAAGAGAGAAAGAAAAACTCACCATGAAGAACTTGAAGGCTATTCCTATAAGCACTAACTACTATGACTTCTCCCTTTTTCAGTTACTCCATTAGAAGGGCTATATACTATAACTGACATGATCCAGTACCTCCGGATTGCCACAGTGAGGGCCTCTGGTGAGCTAGCACAGGGACAGATGACCTCCTGTCGAAGGCCTTTGCTCTGGAAGACATTGAGAAATGCATCACAAGAAGAAATAGACCCTGGAGAAAAAGAGGGACAATGGTCAGATAAGTGTAACATTGTGACTCATTTAGAATTATCCCATAATTGCAAAATAATTTTGAATTTGGATTCAGATATAAACAGAGTAAGGCACCATGGAGAAACAAAACATTACTACAATTTATTATTTATGTTACACTGAAAGATAATGGTAAGCCTTTAGAAAAAAATTCAAAAACTGCAACTTCTCTACACAAAACTAATGAATTTTTTGCTAACTAATGAATTATTTTACTAACTTCCTTGAAACCTGGTTTACCACCTTCACTATGCAAATACCAGAAAAATATGTCAATCTAAACAAAGAAAATGTTTCCTGTATTAATTGCTAAGAACCCATGAAATATGTGACTTTTAAATACAAAATTTACTTTGTTTTATGCAAGATGTTCTGTTGTGATGCATATTAAAATTAATTATTTAATTAGTTCACATTTTATCCAATTAATTTAGAAGTGAAGGAATCATTTATAAACCAAGTTATCTGTTTCACCTGCCAGGTATCAAGAAAGCATAGCCTGCTTTAATTTAGAAATACAGCTATGCACAGTTTACAGATGAGATCAAATCAGTCTTTCATTCAGTTCTATTCTGACACATGGCTTCTGACTTTACAGACCTGTTTCACAAAAAACAAGCTATTTCAAGGCATATAAAGATTTTATGGACATGCTAATTTATTTTATCTGAGTTTTTGTTAAAGTGTTTTATAACAAAGTTTTATTAAAAATTAAATAATGGGGGTGGTGCATGCCTTTAATCTCAACACCTGGGAAGCAGAGACAGGTGGATTTCTGTGAGTTCGAGACCAGCCTGGTCTACAGAGTAAGTTCCAGGATGGCAAGGAGTGTTACACAGAGAAACCCTGTCTCATAAAACCAGTAAGAAAGAAAGAAAGTAAATAAATAGAAAGATAGACATAGATGGATAGATAGATAGATAGATAGATAGACAGACAGACATTATTATTGATCAATAGACCATATATTAGACCATAAAATAGTATTTCCAGGGCTTTCATTCTATGCCAAAGAACTATATATTTAGGTATTGGCCCTTTTAATATTCAAGCATTATGCTCTGGCTACCATTGTGGAGTTGAGAAAACAAAATTCAAAAAGGAACTGTCTCTAAAGAACCAGGATGTTTCTTTGGATTCTAGGCCTGCAGTTTGTAAACAGTTTGTCCTTAAGCACTCGTTATCCTGTACTTAAGAAGAATACTGCTTGATTAATTTAAGATAATCTCAAACAGAGATTAGGAAAACAAACCAACAAACAAATAAAAATCCATCAAAGTGACAAGAACATGTAGAAAAAAAGGAACTCTGAGGCTTGCCCATCTTTGAATCTACAATTGATGCTTCACTTACAGGGATTTGCTCCATCAGCCACTATTAACATTCGAAGAGAGGACAGGTTGACGTCTCTTTGATCTCTATGTGCTACAAGTGCCCAATGCATGTCTCTCGATTTCACACAAGCCACTTTTGCTACAAAGGAAAATAGAAGTTATCACATATATCTGTCAGACTGTGTGAAGCTGAAAAAGACAGATAATTGCAATTTATGGGGAATGGTGAATTATCTTGTCACCAAATCACCCACAGGCCCAGGAGAGACCAACCTTTGTACTGGCAGACCTTCTGGATCCAGGAGAGGGGGTTTACCTTCATCAGCGAGTATGGGATGCTGATGACGTGCATCATGTTCATGACACTCTGAAACCAACGATGAACACAAGAGGTAAGAAAAGAGGTTGAAATACAAGAGGAGGAGGGCTCACTGTTCTGATGCAGGGAAAAACAAGTAAGCCTGGGCTTAGCAGGCAGAAGATTAAACATGAGCACTTCAAGGAGGTACTGAGGTTGACTAACACAAGAGGAGCTTTGGGGGGACAAGCAGATGGCTGACTCAAGTGAGACTCAGTGTTATTAGGGTATACTCTGGTACAATCCTTTAAGACAAAGTGACCTCTTAGAGATTAGCTCATCCTCTCTGCTTCTCAACAACTCCTGATAGAATAAAAGAAATTTAAGTTCCAAATCCTTTTCTCATTAAAACCTTGAATTAAAAAGAACCTCAAAAGGCATTTTTCAAAAGTGGATGCACAGGGTGGGGAAATGGCTCAGTTGGTAAAGTGCCCGATGGGAAAGCATGAGAACATAGGTTCTGATCCCCCAATACCCATGAAAAAGATGTGTATGGTACCACGTGTTTATAACTCCCATAGTTGGGGGGAGTGAAGAAATACAGACAGGGAAATCTCTAAAGCTCACTAGTTAGCCAGCCCAATTCAATCAATGGACTTCAGCTCCAGAAAAAGACCCTGTCTCAAAATAATAAAGGTACCAAACATTTAACTTTGGCTTCTACACATACATATGCATAGGAACCTGCATACATCTACACTAACAAGTACATATACCACACACGGGCACATACAACAACATACACATAACACAACGTATATACCCAAAATAAAAAGAGGATACATAAATACCTAAAATATTTATGAAAAAGATGCTCATTGCAGCAAACCAGAGAAATGAAACTCAAAACTAAATGAGTTACCATCCCTCTCAGAATGGCTATTACATAAAGGGGGGGGTACTAGTAAATACTCAGAGAAGGGTTAATCTCAAAGAAACTTAGTGGTGATGTACATTAGTATAGACATAGTGAAAAATTGTTTGAGGATTCCAAAACACACATACACAAAACCCCAAATACAAACAGTAATAACAAGGTAACTACAATGTGATCCACCAGGATCACTGCTGGGCATATTTACAGAGGAACCGAAAGCATTATGTTGAAGAGACATCACACTCATGAGCTCACTATAGCTCTATCTCACACAGCCATGATACGAATTTAATCTAGCCATCTGTCAATGGAGGAATGGGTAGAAAATATGATACACATACACAGTAGAATATTTTGAAGATATAAGAATGGCATCCTGCCACGTGTTGCGATATGGAAATAACTGGAGGACATTATGTTAATTAGACACAGGAAGACAAAATACTGCATGGTATTATTTATATGTGGGAGCTTAAATGTTAGTCTCAAAGAAGAGGAAAATACAGTAGTGTTATTAGAAGCTTGAAATGGGAGTTAGATTGGGATGAAGAGGTGGTAAATGCACATAGGATACAGTTAGACAGGAAGATTAACCTCTAATATCTTACACTTAGTCAACTGACCAAGAAATGGTAACTTTTAAATTTCTTTAACACAATAAATAACAAAGATGGAAAATACAGATAGCTTCAGTATAACTACTAGAGAAATTCTGAATGTTTCTGTAATAGCAATGATATACGTCCCCACACCAATTAATTACTCTGCTCTCTCTTAACACATATTACATATACTTAAACGTCACATGGGACTCCTTAAACAGATAATTGTCAATTGCTAACAAATATATAACACTTTCTTTTATTCTAAATCTGATTCTTTTTTTTTTTTTTTTGATGCAAACAGCATGAGGCTTTATTGTAGTTGTTTACTGAGCTAACCCCATGTTAGCTCGGGCCTTTCATCCATCCACCATGGCGGATGCCTAGGAAAGATGGCGAGAAGCCACTGCATAGAGAGATCTTATAGGGCAGAGTAAGGGGAGTGTCGAGGGGTACACACAGGCTCAGGATTGGTGTGCCTCCAGGCTTGTCCTGTGTTGGTTGGTCAACTGGTTGTTATGGCCCATAGGCCCTCCCAGGGTGATTGCTATGCTCTGCATGTCATTGCTGTGCACTTGTCCATAAAGCACACCCAGAGCCATAAAGCATAGCCCCACCAGCTAACTTCTGATTGGTTCCTGTAGGGAGCCGTCCCTGCATTCTCCATTACAATGATGGCGCCTGCAGGCACTGAATGTAAATTATTGCGCAGGCGCTGGGTAATTTTCCATTCCTTGATCTCTGCCTATTCCGTGGCGTCATATGGCCTGATGAGCTGAAGCCAATCATAGGGTGACACGTCCCAGGCGGCGGCTGCCAGCCTTTATTAGGGGACGGGATTCTTGGCTCGGGGTCTCCGCTCTGGTAAGCTTATGCTCTCCTCTCAAGATGCATTAAAGCTTTACTGCAGAAGGATCCGAATGTCCTGTGTGGTCCTTGCTGGCGAGGCAATAGCGCGGGACAGGTTCCTTGCCACAAGGCAGGCACCTGACCTCCTAATGACCAAGACAAGGTCAGGCAAACATGTGTTACTGTCATGGTTCCCGAAATAGGCATCTGACCTCCTAGTGACCAAGGCAAGGTCAGGCAAACACATGTTAGGCTGCCATGGCTGCTGAAATGGGGAGCTGGTCCCTTCATTCCCCCCATCTTCTTTTTTGGAGATTCCAATCTTGGAATTGCTGTCTCTCTGCCATCCCCATCAGGGAGTGAGAGATATTGGCATCCCCTATGTAAGGGAGTTCCTTTTGACTTGGCATTTCAATCAGGGAAAATGGGCGATGTATTCTTTCCCATGCTACTTCCTGCTGACTTTGGGACAAAGTTAGGGACCCAAGAAGCTGAAATGCATTTTTAAAGAAGAGTATAATAGCTGTCTCCAAAATTAATGTTGCTAGCTAACAGACTATAAAGCAAGCAACTTTGGAAAGGTGTCAGAACCTTCCATCCAGTCTCCATCCAGCCTTGCCAACATAGATTGAAATTCTTAGTTCCTTAAAGTGGATGATGAAAGTTGACTATAAAAATGGTCAATGTACATACATTGTGATTAAGACTCACATGCCTTGCAGATATACTTGATCTGCAGCACAGCCCTAGGAAGGATTAGATTGTAAACATCAAGTCAGTACTTTGGTTTAGCTTATGTGCACTGGGGAATCATGGCATCAAAGGAAGAAGCTCCAAATGAAAAGACCACCATATATTCCTCACCAGGAATGTGTTCTGCACAGAACCTATGCAAGCATATCTTTTTTGGGGGGTTTCTTCCCACTGAGTTCTAGGAAGAAGGAGCTTATGCACCCCCAGGAAGATGCAAAGAATATGCTATATAATGTATTCAATCATCTGGCTTTAGGAGGAGTCAACAAAAGGGACTCATGAATTGCCAGGTACTGCAGACAGGGAGGTAAAACAACAGAATTAAAGTGTGTGGTCAAAAAGAGAGCCTCATGAGCAGAAATGGTGATACTGTCAGTGAGGGCTGGGAAGCAGGAATACAGAAGACAATGCATAATCAGAACCATGGCATGTGCTACTATAGGTACTAACTCTAATAGTAACCATTCTGTTCTTGAGGATGTGACAATAGAAGCACATGTATCACAAATATAGGCAGGCTATATTACTCAACAACAAGCCACATTGTTCTTATGCCAAACACAACAGGCCAGACTATTCTCATTTGACTCTATTAATAAATGAATTTTGCCAGGTGCCCTAGCTACATGGAAGGTTGAAGCAGGATGATTCCACATTCAAGGCCAGTCAAGATACCAAACCAGGCTGGGGCATGGTGGCACACACCTTTAATCCTAGTACTTGGGAATAAGAGGCAGAAAGATCTCTTTGAGTTCGAATCTAGCCTGATCTACAAAACAAGTTCCAGGACACCCAGGGCTGTTAAACAGAGAAACCTATTTTAAAAAAAACACAAACAAACAAACAAACAAAAAACAAAATAGCCAGGCTGTAGTTCAATGGAAGCATTTGTCTAAGATTCAAAAAGCCTTGCATTTAATTACCACTGCTGAAAAAAAGCATCTTATATACACAGATATTACACTCACTAGAGTCACAGCTACAAGCTCAGGTTTCTTAATTCTCTAATCCCAAACCTGTGTTATTCCCTCAGCAATAGAACACACCAATAGCACACACCAGCATGCCAATATTTCAAACCATTTTTCTGTATGTCCACAAATAAAAGCATCCAGATGTTAAAAGTAAGCCTTACTGGACCATCTACAAGATATTATACAAATAGATCTGGCTCACCAACAAACAGCAAACTGCAATGTTTATATTCTCATCATTTATGTAAAAATTACTAAGTCCTCATTTCAGAAAATAAAATAATGTTTAAGCATAAGAAACTACTAAGAAAAAAAAATAAGTCAGTGAAAACTGCCCTAATGAGATGGAGAATCCCAAGCATGCATTTTTTTGTTTTCTCTCTCTTTTTTTCATTTTTTTAAGTGCCAACAAGACCTTCAAAAATCTAAAGTCATTTCTCTCATAAATTACCCACAGTCAGCTTAGTCATCATTTTGCAAGTGGCACTAATAATGAGACAAACATCTCTCCATAAAGTATGGTGAATTTTCATTTTAAGGACAAGTCTAAAATCCTTTTGTCCCTTGCAAATAATCTAAGAGCAGATCTCCCAACTCTGAGAAAACCAGCAAGAACATTTTCTTGAGAATGGGAAAGTGATCTTGACAGATAAGACACTGGTAACATCAGCAGAAAACCTTCCAAGCTCAAAGCAGATATGTATGGGTCTTAAAAATGCTAATTTTGGGGGCTGGAGAGATGGCTCAGAGGTTAAAAGCACTGACTGCTCTTCCAGAGATCCTGAGTTCAATTCCCAGCAACTACATGGTGGCTCACAACCATCCGTTATGAGATCTGGTGCCTTCTTCTGGTGTGCAGATATACGTGGATGCAGAATGTTGTAAACATAGTAAATAAATAAATAAAATCTTTTAAAAAAAATGCTATTCCTAGCCAGACAGTGGTGGCTCACACCTTTAATCTCACCACTCGGGAGGCAGAGGATGGCGGATCTCTGTGATTTGCCTGGTCTATAGAGCGAGTTCCAGGACAGGCTTCGAAGCTATACAGAGAAACCCTGTCTCAGAAAACAAAGAAATAAAAATAATAAAAAAATGCTATTCCTGTAGCTGTTACCTCAATATATGGGTTCAAGATCCAAAACAGGTTTTCTAAGACCATCTGTCTTTACTGTACTGTTACAGTAAGCAGGCAGAGTGGACAATATGACTCCTAACACAAGATTTCTTTGTTTACAATGTGAGAAGGGACTTTGCAGAAGTTGGACACACTTGCACAATAGATATGTTGAGGCATGAAGAGGGCTTACTTACTGTCAGTATGCCATGCCATAGCCCCACATCCTTTTTGAAGTCTAGAACATTCACAATGGTTTCAGCTGTATAAGAGAAAGAATCACAGCTTTACTTGACATGATAGAGCAACGGGAGTAAAATTGCAAGGAAAACCCATCATCTGAGGGGGCATCTTGGATCTTAGAAAAATATTATATTATTCTGTCTTCACAGAAATTTTACAGTCATTTATAGAAATTCTGGCCAGGCTTGAGAGTGTTTTCAAGATAATATTTGGGCATGTCAGTGAACAGCAATAGCTGCCCACATATCACCAATGAAAAGCATGTTACCAGTATCGGACATGGTTTGAGATGATGAGAGAGGATCACCACAAGGCTTGGCTATACAGCTAATCTAATGCCAACTTGGGCATACAGTGAGACTTCTAAAACACTGTCACATGACAACATATCCTCAAACACAGTATTATCATCTTATTTACATTCTGCCTTCCTGGGGTTTTCTTTTAATTTCTCCTACATGTGACCTAGTTTTCATAAAAGGGAAACATGGAGGTGGGGGAAGAAATTTTAGTAATGCACAGGTTTGTTTTGTCATATTAGAACTGTTAAATAGTGGTAGGGGTGGGACAATAAAGGAAGTGAGATACCATTTAAGACAGGGATGGTATAATATTGAAGTAGCATGGGGATGAGAATTACAAAGGGAAAAGGACAGGAAAAAAGCAGCAAAATATGTTGTTAAAAACAATTATCTCCAAAGACTGAGGCAGTGATGCTGGACAGCCTGCCATTGAGGATTTTGACCGTCGTTTGACCTTGTGCTTATCAAATTGATTCAAAGACACTTCAGTCACCTGTACACAGGCTCCTGGCCATTTTTCAGTCTCCAGGGCATTTGCCAATGCAAGGTCTTATGGTCTACTCATTCCTTCTGGCAATATTTACCAAAGGCTCAGTCATTCTATGTCCTGCTCTCCTACCAGAGACTAAAATATGGAGGTAGACCAGACAGACTAATTTGAAATGCAGATATCTAAAGGAAAATATCCTAGATTCCTTTTAATAAATTTAAAGTAGAAAAATTTTATATGTGTATGTGTTTATATTCGCTTCTGATATTTAAAGGGTGACAGCCTCAGAACTTCAAAGCATGCAGGGCAGGACATACAAGTATGTTTTGACAAAAAGAATAGCAGAGATTAGAGTACATGTGTCTCTAAGTGTTAAACAATCTAACCACTAATAGAGCACATCTAACAGACCAATTATTTTTTAAAAAGGGCAAGGATGGGAAGATCATATAAACAGCAAGAAATAGGAAAGCCACTTAGAAGTGAGTTTAGGGACTACCACTTGCTTCCTCAGGTCTCAGAAACTGACGTCAGTGTAGAGTTGTCTGTTGTGACTATGCACTCCCTGTAAAGGCAGTTGGGGCAACAAACTAAAGGTTGCTTTAGCTTTTCCTTCTTTATGTCCACTCAAACCTATTGTCATGGTTACTACCATACACTCTACCTCTGCTTCTCATGACTGGAGAAAACACACCAGGAAAAATAACTGTCACCCAGCAAAGATTCAAAACCTATTTTCAAAACTTCTTATTCAACAGTGCAGAGTGGGCTAAAACATGGCACATAAAGAAAAAGAGCTTCTAAAGATATATATTCACATGCTGGTGGGGATTATCATGGTGTGCCAACTGTGAACTAAACCACACATCTCCAAACCCATGTGGTAAAGTTTTAATACTTCTTATGGGGTTGAGCCTTCAAAAATGTAATAAATATCAAATGAGGACATAGGCAGGACTCCATAGGTGCATACATGGAAAATGTCATATGAGGACACAGTAAGATTATCTAGAAGGATGTATTATATAGAAGGATGGTAGAGCCTACTATTGTCAGAATTCTCATTTCAGACTTTCCTTTGCAGTTCCTGTACCTCTGTAACACCAGTTTAAGCGGATGCACTAACTCAACCATTTAAAAGTCACAAAACTGATGGATGGAATTGGGCACAAACAGAATGCTACTTTTATGAGTACCAGTAGGAACCACTCAAGTTGGCTCGCCATCAGGCATCCCTGGTCAGTGAGGAATCTCCAAAAACCCAGATCCAAGGGAGTCTCAGGGCCATCCACACCTTCTGTATAGCCGCAGGCCTGTGTGAGTGCCTGGCAGTGTGTCAGCAGTGCTATCCTCGTCACGGTCACCCCAAGAACGCTTCCATCTTTACATGTCTTATACTGAAACGAGACAGAAAGTTTGGAAAGGGATTTTCACACACTTCTGGTCCCCACTCAATAGTTTGTAGCTATTTGAGACACTGTGAGTCTCTCCACACTGGAACCCTGAGGAAGGATGACATCCATCTTACCTCAATATAAGCTGTGTCATTATTTGCATCTTTGATGTGTGGAAACCAGTCCCGAGGAGGTTTAGAGAGGTGTTTCGATTCTGTGACAAACCATAGCAGCTTTGGCCAACCTTAGAAATAAATCATGAATTCCTTTTAAGTAAATAGCACCTACAAAACAGGTCTGTAGAATTTCTTTTTGATTACACAGCTTGCTTTCAAACACCACTTCAGCCTTCATGGTATCTCTAGCATTCCATATGTTAAATTGAAAAGGGTATCATCAAAAGAGTGCTCAAGACACCACCGACCACATCAAGTCACCCCACAGATGAGCTACACCTATTATCAAAATGTTTATCTAGAAAAGTTTTGTCCTGCTCTCAATAGGACATTGTTCCACAGTGAAGAGCCAGTGTGTAGAATAAAAGATTGAAAGGGAAACCAAATTCTCAGGGACTCTGGCATACCTTTGAACTGTGGGATCTCTCCGGTTGGGCTTTTTGGAAGTCCTTTGTGACAAGCATCGCTAGTCAAGGCAACAGTTACTCCACAGCTTCCAAGCAAGAAACCTATCTGTTGGCTCCCTGCATCCTGAAAGGTGATGAAGGAAAGAGTTCAGAATCTAAGACCAACTAGGCAGTGGTGGCATGTGCCTTTAATCCCAGCACTCATGAGGGAGAGGCAGGGAAATCTCTGAGTTTGAGGTTAGCCTGGTCTACAGAATGAGTTCTAGGACAGCCAGGGCTACAGAGAGAAACCCTGTCTCAAACAACAAGAATCGAAGACAAAACTGTACTCCTAGCCAAGGAACTGCCTCATCATCTAGGGTACATGGAAATGAACTGCCCTCCCCAAGACCCTTTTCCCCCACATGCAAGTAAATGCATGTGTATGTGTAAGAGAGAGAGAGAAGAGAGACAAGACTGAAAGACAGCAAGAGAGAATTCTTAAGTGTGAGCACACACATAAAAAATTTGGGTGGGTAGGAAAGTTAAGAGGATTTGGGAGAGTTATTGGAGGGGGCAATATGATCAAAATGTATTCTATAAAATTTTAAATTAAAAAACAGAGACAACGATTTCATTATCATGGAGAGAAATTATCTATAACACAAATACATAGCAACCTGATTTTCACACACTCACAGACTGGTTATAAAGATGTCACACCTGGTAGAGTATAGAACCAAGAGGAATCTTCATCCAGAACCAGGGTCAGCTTTTTCAAATTGCATATATCACATCTCAGTGGAGTAACCAATACACACTAAAATGGATTATGGATACAGGGCAATAACTCTGGAGACAGAAAGCCCAGGAAGGCACCAAGCTGCCAGGGCTAAATGTCACCTTTCGGCAGATGTCACAGATGGGGCTGTCCCTGGCTTCAACAGCCACAGTAGCTGCCTCCCAATTTGAGTTTTACTGTCTCTATACCTAGCTTGCTTCTCATGAAGACAGATGACTAAATAGCCTAGTCACCTAGATTCAACTTCTCTCCCATCAGCTCTTCTACTATGTTGTTGGCTTGAAAAGTAAAATCAAGTCTTAGAGTACCCAGCATTTCTGGGTAGGAGAGTTGAGGCTACATCCAGCTTGACCCTATCAACAACCTTCAGGAAGTCTGGCCTGTTGAATCTCCTGCCTGTCTCAGGAAATCACCGGGCAAAGCAGAATTCTTTGATATTCATCAGCATTAAGATTTCAAAGCTGATCTGCTAAGTGTTTGGATTTTTTCCTAATGTAGATTTAAAATCTGCTTACATGGATTTTTTTTTTTTTTCAGGGAGCAACAGCCAACAAGCTAATTGCAGACAACCTTGCAATAAGAGAGGTGATATGGACTTTACTATATGGGGTCAGTCCCTATTTTGAACACTGTTTTTTTGTATGTGTGTTAGGGGGAGGGCTTTTTATTGTTGCAATATTGTTTTCAAGTAAAGTCAAGATTAAACACTACTCCTCTGATGAGGTGAGGCAGGCAGAAGTGGTAGGTCTTAGCAGCAGGAAATGGGCTGCTTCTAAACTTATGAATGCCTTGCTGAGTCAGGCAAACACCACAGCTGTCTCCCAGTGGGGAGTGACTAGGGTCAGAGTTACCCACAGCTACTTGCAGCATATATACAGATGAGAGGGTATGGCACTCTGACTTTGAGCCTAAAGCCACGAGCCCAACCTCCCCTTTCTCCAAAGTATACCTGTAAAAGCCAGGAACATAATTAAGTTGAAAGAGCATTTACTAGACATGTATGAATTCCTGGGGTGTTCAATCTCAGTACTGAGAAACTAAAAAAAAAAAAAAAGATGGAACATGAGAAATGGGAGCAGTGAATTGCACGAGAAGGGCAGCCCTGAAATATAAAAGAGTGGAAGCCATATGACAGAAGGACCAAGATTTCAAGACTGGTAGCAGTATTAAATGCTGTCGTTAATTGGACCTCCTATTCTAAAATGTACCTTTCCAGGGGCTAGACATAAGCTTCCTATAAAGTCTGCCAGTTCACTCATAACCCCCTCAGGGTAGCAACAAACACATATTAGAACCTGCTTCACCTACATCCAACATTCAACCAAGATGATGGGATGAGGTGATGCATCAGACCATATCAAAACAAAAGGCAAAAAAAACTTTGTGGTCCTCACAGTCCCTGCTCCTGTCAGGATAAACAGCTACAAATCCACATAGCAGCAATGACTTCCTATGGTCTACAAGGTCCCTGTAAAGGTATGTGCCTCCATCTGGCTGGAGGAGAGGCCACGCCAGGGAAATAGTCATCATATCTCAGGATGTGAAATGAGATAAATCCTCACAGACACACACTCTGACCTTGACATCATTTGCCAACTACTTTGCCCATAAAAATAATCATGGCTCTGACAGGTAGTTTCTCAGGTAAGAGCAGATATACAGACACACCACTCTCAGAGAGGGGAGGAGAGACAGGCTTATGGCACAACTCCCACCCATTAATACCTGGCAGTTCTGTAACACTAAGCACAACAGATGATCATTCCCTTTACAATAAAAGTCCATAACTTTTCCCATTTAATAAAAGCTACACCAAACATGAATTGAAATATCTCTATTTCCAAAAATTTCTTCAACATAAAAAAAGGCTATTTGATAATATCATTGTTTAGAAATCACTTATATGTGGCCTCTGTAGCAGTAACTCAGCGCATTCTCATATCAAATTTTCATCAAAGAAAGATCTGTCAATTAATGCCTTTCTATTTGTGTCTATAATAGGAATCATTAAGCACACACAAAGCCAGAGATAAGAAAAGGTATCCTCATGTGAAGATCATCCAATGTTTTTTTATTATTTTTTTTAGATTGTTTAATTTGAATTACAAACAAGATTGTTTTACCTGACAATCCCAGTTCCCTTCTCCCTCCTGTCCTCCCTTACACCACCACACCAACTAAAACCCTACTTATCACATATCCTTTCTGCTCCCCCTGGATGGTGAGGCCTTCATCGGGGTGTCATCAGAGTCTATTGTATTCTTTGGGATAGGGCCGAGGCCCACCCCCATGTGTCTTGGCTCAGGGAGTATTGCTCTATGTGGAATAGGTTCCCAAAGTCCACACCTATGCTAGGGATAAGTACTGAACTACTACAGAAGGTCCCGTAGATTTCTGAGGTTTCCTCACTGAAATCCATGTTCCTGGGGTCTGGATCAGTCCCATGCTGTTATCCCAGCTATCAGTCTGGGGAGCAAGAGTTCCCTGATGTTCAGGTCAGCTGTTTTTGTGGGTTTCACCAGCCTGGTCTGGACCCCTTTGCTCTTCACTCGTCCTTCTCTGCATCTAGATTCCAGTTCAGTTCAGTGATTAGTTGTGGGTGTCTGCTTCTACTTCCACCAGCTGCTGGATGAGGGCTATCGGGTGGCATATAAGTCAGTCATCAATCTCATTATCAGGGGAGGGCATTTAAGGTAGCCTCTCCTCTGTTGCTTAGATTGTTAGCTGGTGTCATCTTTGTAGATCTCCAGACATTTCCCTAGTGCCTGATTTCTCTGTAAACCTAAAATGTCTCTCTCTATTATGTTATCTCCATTCTTGTTATCTTCTATTCTTCGCCTGACTCAACCTTTCTGCTCCCTCATGTCCTCTGCATCCCTCCTCTTCTCCCCTTCTCATTCTCCTAGCTCCCTCCCCCCTCTTCCCATGCTCCCAATTTGCTCAGGGGATCTTGACCCTTTCCTCTTCTCCAGGGGACCATATATGTCTCTCATAGGGTCCTCCTTGTTTACTAGCTTCTCTGGAAGTGTGGATTGTAGGCTGGTAATCCTTTACTTTATGTCTAAAATCCACATATGAGTGAGTACATACCATGTTTGTCTTTTTGTGATTGGGTTACCTCGCTTAAAATGGTTTCTTCTAGTTCCATCCATTTTCTGGCAAATTTCAAGATTCCATTGTTTTTTTTTCTGCTGAGAAGTACTCTATTGTGTAAAGTACCACATTTTCTCTATCCATTCTTCGGTTGAGGGGCATCTAGGTTGCTTCCAGATTCTTTATTCTGTCAGTCTGGCCAGTTCTGTGCAGTAGCTATCATACTGTATACAGATCATCACACCTGTGGATAACCTTTGGTCTTGAAGGACATCTTGGCCTAACTTATGCAAACTCACTTAGTTGACAGAAATACATACAGGTTCAAACACCATAAGATAGTAACAGTCATTTTCCAAATGTACAACGACATTGAAGTCCCCCTGACAAGGTTACAGGTTGGCTTTCTCTTGTACCCCTTCCTATCCTAATCAAACTATAAGTTGGATCACCAACTTCTCTGTAAAAATGCCTAGGTGTTTCCCTTTCAATACTAGGATTAGAGAAAAAAATAAAGGCAAGTTGTTATGTAGGCATTAAACAAGTTTTAGGATTGAGAATGAGGAGTGTTCAATAGGGCCTTTACAGGAATTCTAATGGATGTTGGACAGGGAGATGCAAGAATTAGGCTCTGCATACTATCACCTATTTATAACCTTGTCTTATTCCACTTCCAATTGTCCCTAGGTAAGAACAGTTAGGTAAAAATAAGAAAACTGTGCATAGGCCAACAGGCTCCTAACTTCTACAGGCACAAGGCAGGAAAGAAAGTTCAGCAGCATTGTTAAGGAAATGCAAATTAAAACCACAATGAGATTATTTCACACCTGTTGGATTAGCTTTTTATCAAACAGGTGAACAGTAAGAGGTAAGGACAAGACTGTGAAGAAAAGTAAACCCTGAAGACTGTTAGTGGTGCTGAAAACTACTACAGTGATCCTGGAAATGGTGTGGAGATTCCTAAAAACACTAACCCTGGTGGCTATGACAGCAAATCATATTAGAGACTGCCAATTATGCTAGTGAGCAGTATATACAATATTAGCTTCTTATTGGTTACACAGTAAGGATAAACTGTAAAGATAACAGCAAACTTAGTCATCTTAATTAAAGAGTGCGGTATGACTAACCAGAGGCGAACCTGGAAGTTGACAATATCAAGACAACTGAACACAAGGCAAGGACTACCACCCACAATCAAGACAAGTCAATGAGTGCTATCATGGACCCAGCTTTCTATGTAATGATGCTAAGGAATGGGAAAATAGGTCGAGATAAGACAGCTCCATGCTGTGCTAACAAATAAACTTACCTCTGAGAGGTCTCACACCTGCAGGTGAAACATGCTGTGTATGTGAATAATTGTTCCCTTAATAGATGAAACAGATGAAAATTTGACTGAGCCTTAGAGACTATTACAAGTCAGTGCACTTACACAGCAAAGATAAAAAGGCATTCATAAAACTGTAGTCTGCACATTCTCACCCAGCACATTCAACTGCCACTGAGCCTGTCACTTCCCTCTAAATAGGGTTTAATAAACAATGAATTATTTACCTTTCTTGTGAGTGGCACTTCAATGGGGACAGGGACAACTTCAGCCAAAAGGCAACCATAGAATGCCACCATGAAAGCAGCAGGATCATTGTTGGGGAACACTAGCGCCACCTGGAGACGTGAAAGACACAACAGCACAATTTATCTTTCCACAGACAACAGCAGGAAAATTCCAAAACCCCAACACAGTATAGTACAGGCCTGTAAGACCAGTACTCAGGAGGCTGAGGAAGCATGACTGTAAGTTCAGGGCCATAGTGGGTTACATAACAAAAACATATTTCAAAAGTGATGGATGATGAGAAAAATGTTTTATGTAAAGTGTATAGTAAGAAATACTTTAATAGTATTCCATACTTCCCCCCCCCAAATTACATGGAAGAGAAACATTAACAGTTGTCAATTACAGTACCATTACTAGACAATAGCTAGTTTTATTTTTTGCTCTTATCTTTTATAGCCACATAATTTTCATTTACACAGAAAGTATACATAATGTGTTTTTACTTTTTTCAGTGATCTACATAAATAACTCCTTGCATTTGGGTATATAGTTCTCACAACTATATAATTAATTATATATAATTAATGCTTGTATAATTCTTTACTAGGGAGATGGGCAAAAAGCTTGGGAGCTACACCCAGATAGGACTTAATTCAGATCCTAAGGTACTTCTGAGTTCTGGGATCTTAGATACAATTCTGGCCTCTCTAAGCACTAGTTTCCATGTATGAGAAAAAGAGCAATAATAGAAACTACACCTGATTATCATGGTAAAGGTCAAATAACATAGGGTTTACAGAGTTCAATGTAGAACATGACACATCACGTCATATGTATCTATAAATATGTACTACTAGTAATCCTCATATTACCAGTTCTGGCATAATTTCAACATTAGTCTCTTATATTGTACATGCACATTTTCACTGCCAACTATTACAGTTAAGTATTTAACCAGTATTTGATTGTTCCTGGTCCTTCCTTGCTCATCCAACCTGCTCAGTTCAGCCAGTCTGAGAGGAGAATATTATAGCCCACCACTGAATAATGCTGGATGTAATTACTAAATAGATGTTCCAATACTTTTTAACAATATGGCACATCTTAATGTTTATAGATTCCCAATTTTACCCTTTCAATGTCTTTTTTTGTTCCCTGGAATTTGTGTTTAGTATATTTGAAACAAAGATTTCCTGATATATTTTCACATTTTGGCATATATTTGATGTTTTAAATGTGTTGCCTTTATATTCACAGGTAATAAATATTTGATCCCATTTTTTCATACTTTTTAAATGAACAGACTTAATTTTGGTGTGGACATACATTCTGAGAAATGTGTTAGGTGGTTTTATAATTATGGCAGTATCAGAGAATGCATTCACGAAGACTAAAGTGACTATGACTTGATTAAGCAATATCTTCTGGGATGCCCTCCTACATGCAAATTGTCACTGAATATTAGTATGTGGTACATGACTACAGCACAACCAATTTAATGTTTATCCTATCCTAGTGCTCTCTTAATGTTCCTTCCTACTTTCTGGTTTCAGAAAGCTCCTATATGGTAAGTTTTTTGGTTTTTTTTTTTTTTTTTTAAATAGGATTCCCTAGTAGGTTCTTCAAGATGCTGCCTCTAATTTCACACCAGCTCTTCTAGTATGTTGTGGCACCTTCAGTGTTAACTCTTTACAAACCAAAGTGGGTGTATTTTCACAGGTACATAAATCTAGTGATTTATCACATACACATCATTTTTTTTTTTTTTTGCAGTTTCTTATTTGGAGTGTCAAATGTTCTAAGTAGATCTTATTAATTTTGGAAAGAATATTTAAAAGGATTGTGATGGCAGTTATGAAGACAGGAGCTGTATGTCTTAAATTTGGTCATGCTGGCTGTTTAGCAATACAGGATAGTTGGTGTAAAACTTAAGTTCTAGAATACATGATTTCTTTTCTACATTCTAAAAAACCAGCTAGATGAACAAGCTGGAAAAGAATAAGATGACTGATTTGTGTGTGTAAGTATATTAACTAAAACTAGTTCTTTGAGAATGAGTTGTCATGTGTATCTGCCTTTATCTGGACAAGCACATTTCACCTTACTCTGCTAAGGAAGGACAGGCTGAATCCTGGGATTATAACACAGAAGTTATCTAGTTATTTGACCTTCACTTACCCTGTCTCCAGGCCGTACCATAGGTTCTTGCTTTGTACCTAATTTATGTAGAATGTTGTAAGCAACCTTCATACTTCTTGTCCATAGTTTACCTGTTAATATAAAGTATAAACACACAAGCAACTTTAACAACATACATTTGCATTTTCAGTTACACACAACTGTAAATATTAAATTAGGGAGCATTTTAGAGTCAAGCACATACATCTATTTTGCTCAGTACATGTGGTTGGAAGTATCTGTCATGTAGGAGACTATTGACAAAAAAGGGAACAAGACTATAAAACTGAAAGCTAAAAGTGTACTTAGAAGTAGTAGTAGAGATTTTAAAAACAGCAGAGAGACAAGGGTAGGAGGAGAGAGGAAGAACGAAGAGGAGAAATAGAGAAGAAGAGAGAGGGAGAGGGGAGAAGAAACAGAGAAAGAGTGGGGAAGGGAGGGAGGGCGGGAGGGAGAGAAGAGATTGAATATTTTAATTTTTGCCAGTTTAGCCAGTCTTATGATTGGTCTATGTCAGGGAAGGAGTTGGGGGACATGAGGCCTTAAGTGTCTTATTAGTTAATAGTATACAGACATGGGAATGTGAGGAATGGAGTCTTGAAAAATCCTCTCTTACGAAGTATGCCCAGAGATTTTTGTTGTTTTCATTTTAAGTCTTCAACTTAAGTTCTTAGAATCAGGAAGTAAAGTAAGTGCTAATCCTGACACATTGTCAGAGATCATCAGAGCAAGGCCTTAGCACCCTTAACTCCTCTTAGTATATGGTGCACTTACTGTAAAGCTATAGAAAAGTTTAAAAGTTTGCCACATTTCTTCTGGGTTAAGCATGGGGACTGGAAGTGCTAGTGAGTGTTATAAAGCTCTATCAGTGACCTATTAATGTGTCCTGTCTTGGGTAACTGCAATGAACACAAACTATAAAAATGTCTCTGACTGGTCATTCAAAGCCTGATCCCCTGCAAGTTGTAAACATCTCAGAGTGTAAACATTTTCTAATCTCAGGATTTAGAGATTTTGGAAGAGAAGTCTTCCCACTTAAAGATAATAACAAATATCTATTATCATTTTTTAAATTCTGAACTCTAGAAAAAAATTCTCAAATAGAATGCAAGTGTAATTTTTTTCTTTTCCTAAAGTTTCTACAAGTTTTATTTAAGAATAAAACCAAGCTCTGAAGGAACTTCACATTTCAAGCCTTAATCCTATACCCATACATTTCCAGGTAATCATGAGTAGGAATAAAAGTGACTTCAAATGGAAGCAGAGTTCTTGAATACATAAGGCATTTTACAGCACAGCCTAAGACACTCAACCAATTAAGAGCTTTCAAAATAAATTAAGATTCAAGTCAATACATTCATGTAAAAGTATTATAATACAGATCAATCTAATTATGTCTCAACATAGTCAATGTCTAGTTTTCCTCTTATGAATAGAAATTATTTTGATTTATAACAGTTTTAATTTTTAAAAACCCGAATTTATTTTATTTCCCATTAGAAATACAGATACCTAAATTAATTTTGCTGTTATTTACCATTCATAGGATTCATTTACTTGTCTGCCTCTCAGTGGATAATGAGCAAAGAGAATGTTTTATCTTCCACTTCCTAACTCCTAGGATAATTCTTGATTCTCAGTACATGCTAGCTACTTTTTAAAAAATTTCAGTAATGTCATAGCCAAACACCAATCAAGTCCACAATCAGGGTATGCAAGTTAATATAACTCTTAAGTATTTCATTAATAGATGTTAATATTTCACCCTCTCATCTGAACCCCATAGATCTTTAAAGTCATCTGATATCTTATTTGGGGAGTATACTTCTCTATCACTAATCATCAGTTCATGAGAAACAACACAGTGCACGTGGTTTTTCCCCATAAATACTTTAAGGCTTCAGATTTTCCTAACTGTGAACAAAATTAGGAAACCATTCTAGCTGAATAATTACATTTTGTTATCACTGAATAAAATAGAAAGCAACGTGATGTAAACAAACCAATCAATTAAAACCATTACAATCTGTTAATGCTTCAACTTCATTTTCAGCTGGGATTCTTAGAAGTTGGCATCATTATACACTCACACACAATCTACTTTTACATAGTCTCATTACATCTTGTAATTTTCAGAGAAAAGGCAATTGAGTAAGCACAATTGCTACTTTAAATCAATGACAAGAAACACTTCCAAAGTTGGTGACAAGGACTATTTTCTTTAGTTTCTCTTGGATTTGAATGAAATCAAATGTAACTGCAGAGAAAGGAGACAGATATGCAGGGGGTAATATAGTTATCAGAAGAACATACTACCCATAAAACTGGAGCAAGAATTGGAGAGACTTATCAGGCAACAACTTCTAATAAGTTGGTAGAAAGACCCGTAACTCAGGCAGCTAAATCCCTACCATACTTGGAGTAACTCACAAGGGATGAGGAGGAGCTATTGTAGTTCTACCCCTGCGTGAGGAATTATTGGCAACTGATGGCTGCTAGGGAGGAAGAATCAGTTTTCTTCAGGGATGCAGGCCTGAAGGCTACACATGCCCCAAGAGGTGGTCCTATAGTCATGCATAGCACTAAATGGACTCAGTGGGTACTGGAAGAAAACAATGAGCACATTAGGTTGTAAGTGAAAAGAGATGGTGGAGATAGGAGAGGAATTGAAACAGAAAGAATGGGAAATAGATTTGATCAAAATATATCACACATGTGTATGAATATTAAGTCATTTAAAAACAAAAAGATAAACAGGGGCATTTATGTGGTAGAAAAGCAAAATGTACTTACAGATATCCTAACAAAACAAGAGGAAGTAGATGAAGACTGTGGTTTATACTAGGTGAGAATGAAAAAGGAAGCACTGTCCAGTATGGTTATTTTCATTACTTAAGGCTGTGGTAGTCCATGGGTGCTGCTTGGTATGCTTCCTATTTCTACTGCAGTGTGAAGACTTGAGTATCAGTTTACAGGTTTACTCTTATATCTACATTTTCTACCAAATATTATAAATTTCACAGCTAAAAATTCTGCTGTCTCAGGACTTTACATGGAATTAAATGTGAGGTCTCAAGAGATATTTGAAGACTTTAAAAACTATGGTCCTTCAATTATACCAATTTGCTCAGGCATTAGAACAACTGAAATTCAATGAGCCTTGTTTTCCCTGAATTTTCTCAGAAATAACCAATCTGCGGTTCATTTATTTTTGTTTCCCACAGAGATAGCATTCATGTATAGTATTTACTTTCTCAGTTAAGACTTTCATTTTATGTATTGATAAGCTACATTTGAAAATATCTTACTTTCTAATGTTTCCTTAACAAGCAAAATTAAAGACTGAAGCACAAAACATTACTGACAAACAGTATCAAAATACAGCAAAATGTAAGAGGCTTACAAGCACAAATTGGAACATTTTGGTACAGGTATGATGTACATGTAAAAATATGTATCCTTCAAAGCAACAGCCTGTTTCTTGTACCTCAAACTTATTAAAGCCTTACCAGAAAGGCAAAGAAGCAAGCCCTAGCTTCCTCAACAAGCCATCAACAGAGAGGGGCTGCAGTTTTACTCTGGTGATAATCCTCTTGAGAACTATGTTATGTTCAACTTTGAGTTCCCAAGCCAGAGTAATGCACCGTGGCACAGCACAAGCTTAATCTACCTCAGTGCATGCTTCCTGGTCACTAAAATGCACACAACTGCTGGGACTAACACAGAGGTTGGTGCTGGGTTCCTCCCATCACACAGACTTTCAAGTGTTGGAGTCATTAGTTGTAAAACAGCAGTGACTTCAAGTTCATAATTAGCTTTCAGAATTAATTTGGCCAGACATGAGGGTCACACAGAAAAAGTCTTCTCTTTTTGATTAATAAAACTTTTTTTTTCTAAGAGCATACTTTAAAAATAACAACAGCAAAAATCTTATATCTATCTACTTTAAAGGTTCAAATGTAGTAAAAAATACAGACCATAAAAAAATATACTGCCAAACCCAACATAAGCCCAAATCCCATTTTGGTACATGAAATGCAGAGGTGCCTCTGGGACTCCACTCTCAAAATGCTGGGCTCTACTTAGTTCTATTACTTACAGAACATCTGGCTATTAACCTTGGTGGCTAATTTAAAACTGAAGCTCTTTCTTCATAATTATCCAAAGTGTTTGCAATATAGAAACAAAGCCAGTTCTTTTTTTTTTTTTAAAGCACCATCGGATGTCATGCATGCAGATGTAAAATGAGCCATTTGTTCTTGTAGCTATGAAGTTTAAAAACTGAAGCCAGGAGTATGAAAATAACTGTGATCTATTTTCTCCATGGTAATGGAACTAAGAGAAAGGCCTCTCTCCAGCACAGCTGGCCATGTGCAAAAGTTTAGTCTGCATTAAGTATACTGTGGAAAAAATTAAGTGAAACCTGTTTCTCCAGCTTTTTGCAAGGTATATCCAGATTTTGCTGCTTCTGAGTGATAGATGCCAATGTAGAGCCAGTCAGAAATAATCACAAATACCATTAGCCTGAATGCTGATATAATAAAAGATTAAAATCTCCAAAGTTTAAAAATTCACAATCCTAAAAGTAAAACTGCAGATGTTGAAATCCTAAAAGGCCAAATCCTGAAAACAATTCTCACTAAGACAATAGGGAAAGACTTTGTTCAGAGGGACAGAATGAGGAGCGAGGTATGGGGATAAGGTTATTATCTCTACTTACACGAAAGATGGTAATGCAGAAAAAAAAAATACCTAGAACTCTGGATATCATCTTGGTTTTGTCTGTGAGGGGGTACAAAGATCAGTGTGGGACTGAATAGATCAGTTAGGGGTGATCACCCTTGATATTAACTGATAACCATTTAACCAGTCAGGAGACCAGAAAGAACAGAGGCAGAAGGTGAACTGCTCTTTCTCTGAAAATTACAAACTTTTTCTTTGTTACACCAGCGATCAGAACACTAGGCTTGGGTGGAGGAGTTAGCTCATTGACAGTATGTGTGCCTGACATACTGAGTTCAACCCCTACCAGTACAAAAACAAAGGCATAAAACAAGCACAAGTCAAGAATCAGCAGCCTCTAGATTCAACAACCCACACCATTAGCGTCCCCAGAGTCAGTAGGCTTTTAGCTTCCTACTATTTTAAAATGTCAGCATTACTTTTGTACAATTTAGAATGCTGTGTCTTTTATTGTTGTATTGTTCCTATTCCAATACTGTTGATACAAATGACACAGACTTTCAGACAGCTCTAACTCATTTTAGTCTCTGTGAAGGTGCCTGAGGTATCACCTTCAGTATAAATATTGTTTGAACATGTAAATGCACTGAAATTACCTCAAATTAATGATTGCCCTCATTATGTACTTGTAGTCTTCTAAGATAAAAATTTCCAAGATCCTAGCTCTCTGGTGATTACAAACACAACACTGAATTCTTTATGAATGCAGTGCATCTGTTTGTAACTCTTTTTTTTAAATTAATTTTTATTTTAATTATAAACAATCTTATTTTACATACCAATCCCAGTTTCCTTTCCCTTCCAGCCTCCCATTTCTCCCACCAATCCCCCATCCCAACCCCCATCCACTCCTCAGAGAGGGTGAGGCCTCCCATGAGGGATCATCAAAGTCTGTTACATCATTTGGGGCAGGACTTAGGCCCTCCCTCATGTATCTAGGCTGAGAGAGTATACCTCCATAGAGAATGGGCTCCCAAAGCCCATTCGAGCACTAGGGATAAATACAGGTTCTACTGCCAGAAGCCCTATAGACTTCCCAGATACCCCAACTGAAACCCACGTTCAGGAGGCCTGGTTCCATCCTAGCTGGGTTCCCAGCTGTCAGACTGGGGCTGTGAGCTACCACTTGCTCAGGTCAGCTGTTTCTGTGGGTTTCCCCAGCATGGCCTTGACCCCTTTGCTCATCACTCCTCCCTCTCTACAACTGGATTCCAGGAGTTCAGCTCAGTGGTTAGCTGTCAATCTCTGCTTCTGCTTTCATCAGCTACTGGATGAATGAAGTCTCTAGGATGGCATTTAAGGTAGCCATCAATCTCATTATAGAGGAAGGGCATTTAAGGTAGGCTCTCCACTACTGCTTAGATTCTTAGTAGGGGCCATCCTTGTGGATTCCTGGAGATAACTGTAGTGACAAATTTCTTACTGCTTGTAACTCTTAAAGCTATATGACTTGTATAAATAAACCTGAATATTTAGCTTGGCAAAAATTCTGTATTCTTAATATATTATTATAGAGAGTGCCTACAAAGTATTATGTCAACATTTGCCTATCTTTCTGATATAAATCTCCTTTTAAAATGTAAATGCAGCCAGGTATAGTGTATGCCTTTAATTTTGGCTCCAGGGAAGTAGAAGGTGGGTAGATCTCTGCATGTTAGAGACCATCCTGGTCTACATAGCAAGTTCCAGGGCAGCCATAGCTACATATAGAGATCCTGTCTCAAAACAAAACAAAAAATATACGTGGGCAAGCGTGTGTGTGTGTGTGTGTGTGTGTGTGTTAAATATTTTTAAGGGATTTTAAAATATTTTTTTCATAACTGTATTTTTGGGATTTAAAACTTCTGGGATTTTAAACATCAGGAATTTCCAACATCTTTCAGTTTCAGCATTTGGGATTACAACATTTTGGTATTTGGGGGTATTATGATTCAAACCTAGACCTAAAGGTTTGATATATACTCCCTACTAATCACCAGTGAAAGTATTCATTTGAAAACAAGATCTAGCATCACAGTGGAGTTATAATCAAAGCTTTATACATCTATTTATAGTTCTAAGTTTTGTTTTTTTTTTTTTTAAAGGAGCAACTCCTCTATCACCACAAAGTAATTTTACTAAAAATTTCTTTTGAGTTTTCATTCATTTTAAACCAGAAACAAACAAGGTAACACAGAGATAGATGATTCACCAAGAAGATATGTATTTTTTTCCCCATTTTGTAGCAGTTACATGCAGGAATGACAAAGGACAGACAGTGGACCTTATAGGATTACTATAGGTGACATTATGAAATTACCGTAAGTGAGGATGTACAAGGGCTTTCCATTTGTGTCCATGGTAGTCAGGCAGGGGGCCTTTGGTGATATGGTCCCCCAACGCTGTAGTGCAGCTTCTAAAGAGGGCGGCCAGTTCGTGACCACTCCCAACTGCTCCCCTCTTGTGGCCAGCATCTGGGCACCCTCTGGCTTTGGCTGATTTGGATCTGGTTGTTGAACTAAATACATTTAAAAATACAAGATTTTCAAGAAAAATGCATCCATATTAGTATAATTTTTTAAAGTTTATTAAAAAAAACTAAGAGATTTGTATTTAAGGCATAAATGTAACAGCTGACAGTGAACATGCTTTTCTAGAATTAAAATCATTATGGATGTAACAAAAGGATTGAGCTCTTACCATTTCCAAGGCAACACAGAATGGAGAATTTAGGTGGGTGTGAGAACATTTGTAGATAACAGACAAAACCGAACCATATGCCTAGAGTCTCACATTTAAATGCATGGGTTTAAAGTTCCACTTATTAGTACACAGTATTCAAGACTCCAAAAGGCTCAGCTCTTACATTATATTTTTCACTTGAATGATGATATATAGGCAGAAATCTTCTACAAATACTCTGTATAACAAAAGCATGGTGAAAGTACTTTTGTGAGTAAAACTAAAATAAATGCCTCACTGAAGAACTGTTCTTCTTGTAGTTTAGATAGGTGTTAGCTAGTGGTGGTGGCGCACACCTTTAATCCCAGCACTCAGGAGGCAGAGGCAGGTGGATCTCTGTGAGTTCAAGGTCAGCCTGGTATACATGATAGCCAGGGATACACAGAGAAACCCTGTCTTGAAAAACAAACAAACAAACAAAAAAAAAAAAACAAAAAATTTGGATAGGTGTGAATTACCTCTACCTGCTACCTGGAAAATCAACTGAGTCTTTAATAAATTTTATTTTATTTTTTAATTTCCATGTGTATGTATGTGTGGTGTGGATGTGAGCGGGAGCGCGTGCATGTGTGTGTGTGTGTGTGTGTGTGTGTGTGTGTGTGTGTGTGTGTGTGTGTGTGGTCCCATGTGTACATGAGTATGCATGTGTAGGTTGAAGGTTGATATTAGGAATTGTCTTCCACCATTCTTCTACCTTATTCATTGAGGCAGTGTCTCTCAATCAAACCCAGAACTCATGGATGAGGCTAGTCTCATTTATCAATTTGCTCTAGTGACCTCATCTATACTCTCCAAGGTACATTTTACATGGGTTCTGAAATCCTATCTTCTTACTTGCACCAAAGTGCTTTATCCTGCTAGTCATCCGTCTCACTATCTATCCTTCAGCTGAGTCTTAACTTCAGTTAACAGATAACAAGAAGCTTGGGTTTGATTCAACATATAGATCTATTTTGTTTCAATTTCAAGTTATCTAGTTGAAGACTCCCATTCATTATAGGTGAGATGGAGGGCAGAGTCCCCCACCATCCTTCCACAATCTTATTATAAGCTTGTGTAGAAAGTAGCCTTTGGCTTTGAGGCAAGGATCTCTGTATTTTCATTTTGCTTTGCTATCATAACACTGAGTCCTTACAAAGAGGGCTAAACCACAGAATAGAGTCACATTCCACTAAGGATGCAGATGGCTTCAGAGCTCTAACTGCTCAGCACTTGGTGTACTGTTAGCATATTCATTGGAAACAGCAACCTGCATTCTGACTTAGAGTTCTAATTTATCAAGAAAAGGCAAGATTAGCACTCAACAAAATAAAGTCATTTTGCAGAAAATGTAGTATTATACCATGGAACTACAGGACCTCATAAAAGAAGAGGTAGAAGAATATTACCTTCTAACAATTCTTCAAAGTCATCAACAAAGAATTCCCGTAATGGGGGCCGCTTCGGTCGTTTAAGGGTATTGACAAGCTGCTGAATTTTTGCGGATACTCGGCTACTTACTGGTACACCTGAACAAATAGGAACCACAGAGGAAATGAACAAACAAACTCTGGAGGAAATAAGGTAACTCATGAAAAACTTCCGAAGCAATAGTGTTTTTGTTTCCTGTAGTGGATATATACATGCCAGACAAGGTATCTAAGCAATGACCTATATATCCATTACTTCAAAAGCATTTTAATCTTAAAATGTACTTTCCGAATCAAACAATCCTTATAGCTCTGAAAACATGGAAAAGTTGCCACAATCTCAACATCTAAATATAGTATCTTCTCATCAATTAATCCCAAACAATTTGGTTCAGATGAATCCCAAACCAATGGTTTTGAAGCTTAGGTGAGAATGTTAGTACTAGTTGTGGGTGTGATTCTGAGGTGAGGGTATACACAATGTGAAACACTGGACTACACAATACAGGAGTCAGAATTTACCTAATCCTGGAACTTGACAGATTTCAAAGATAACAGAAGTTTTTAAATAATGGCAAGAATAATATCTATGATCAGTTTCAATAAAGGGTATGTCAGAGAACGAAAGCAAACTTGGTAGAATGAAAGGACAGTCAATTCTGTGAAAAAAATGTAATTGCTACAGTTTTTATTAAATTGATCTTTATGAATAAGTAGTATTAGGGCTTCAACCATGCTGAGGACAGTATGTCATTTGTTGAAGATATGGCCAGTACTAGGCATTTAATTGTGAACCACCCAGTCATTATAACAATAATCAACAAACACTGTAAGGTACATTGAATGTGGCATGTTGACATTGTTCAATTTTTTATAAAGAAAAAATAATTTTACTGCCAGATTCAATCCTAACTTTAACGATCCTTGCAAGAATATAACACAATTCAAATAGAATACAGAGAAAGTTCATATCTGAGGCTTGCTGATTGGTACTCCATAGTGAGAACTATTAATCTTATTATAAACACCAAGATTAGAAATATGGAAACTAGGGAAACCCTTTTACTTTGTAAGTTATCAAAGCACTTATAATTTATTTCCAATTTTGAGAAAAAAGATACCTCCTTCTTTTAAAATCTAAAGCTACAACACCCTTATAAATTACTTTGTTTTCCAATTTAACTTCATTTTGCTCTCTGAAATGGCATTCACAGTCTTAACACTTGTACTGTAAATTCTTAAAGACTCTAACGACTCAACCAACATTAGTTATACATCAGAAAAATATCAACATCTAATTAAATCTTTATCTTCCCATGGCTTAATTACTGCAATATTTACATTGTTTTTAATAAGGAGAAATCCTTAGACAATTTGGAGATGATTGACATTTTCACAGTCAGGTCACCTTCTAAAACAGTTCCAGAGGAACATGATAAGCAGGACTGAAGGAATCAATGAGTATCTAGAAGTAGCACCTCCACTCAGAAAGAGTCATACTAATCATAGTAAAGATAGAGGCAGAGGCAGAGCATTCACACGGGAGGAAGCACCTCACTATAAAACATACCATCCCCAGTCTCCATGAGCTCAGCATTGCCATACTTTGGTGCTGTCCGGGATGTGGTAGAACCCTGCGGCCTTTCTACTTGTATTGAGTGTTCTGAGGTGTACGTGGTTACATCAGGAGGTGCTGAATGATTTTCTGTAAAGAAGCATAGAATACAATTTTCTCATGAACTTCATGGTTATTCCAAAGGTTAAGCAATAGGGCCTCAAAAATGCCTAGAAAATACTCTGAGAAATTCATATAAAAAGATCACTTTGACCAAATATGGTGGCACAATCCTGTATTCCTAACAGTCGGAAGCATATGCAATGACGTCCATTATCATCACAGCAAGAATATGGCAGGAGGCATGGCAGGCATAGTGTTGGAGAAGTAGTTGAGAGCTATATCATCTGCAGGCAAGGCAGTGTGCCTGGGTCCAGCATGGGTTTTTGAATCCTAACCTCCTACCCCTAGTTACAGATTTCTCCCAACAAGGACACACCTCCTAATCCTTCTAATCTTTTTAAACAGTGCGCACTTCAACTTTACACTAAAATTCTGGTTCATACAAGTTTTCATCAATAAAAGCACAAAAACATCACATAGAACAGGCTACAAAAAGCACAAATGTTTGGGGTTGGAGAGATAGCTCAGCAGGTAAAAGCACCAGCTGCTCTTACAGAAAACCCAGAATTGAATCCCCTGCACCTAAATGGAATCTCACAACTGTCTGTAACTTTAGTTCCAGGGGATCCTACACCTTCACACAGATATACTTGCAGGCAAAACACCAATGCATATAAAATAAAAATAATTTTTAAAGAGAACACTTCCATTGCCAGGTAACTAAAACAAGAAGGTCAAGGCCACCCTGTTGGACATTAGCCACAAATGTGCACTTCAGGCAACAAGAGTTTTAGGGTTCTGCATATGTTCGTGATGTGAAAATGAGTGAATTTCTACTGAAAATAGCATGTACATGCTATACAATTCTATTGGAGAATAGTTGGTTGTTGGGAGGGGTAATCTGCCTTCCTAAGGAAGCTTCAAATGGACACTCTGGGTGACCAACCCATCTGTTCTACCAGAGCTACCCTAGAAGCCCCTGGTTCCAAATACTTGGACAAGAGGTTTGAGAAACATGCACAGGATTAAACCACATGGTCCAAGTTCTGTTATCAAGCTTCCATGCTTTTGTTTCCTATTTTATAGAATAGAGGTGACACTCTGCACAGTTGGAGTAAAGGAAATATGAACACACTAGTGCTGTACTTCACTATCACTAGGTACATGCACTTGTTCTGGAGGAGACATTCCCACCAGCATGAAATTCCATGGCATACACTGGCATAGTTATCAGTCAGTTACCATTACTTTACTTGGTTGTTTGGGGCTTGAATTGTGGGATGTTTCATAGACTCAAAGATGGCAACATGCTGCTAAACAGACTACTCAGATTGTTTTTTCCTGTGAGTACCTGCTCTTTCATGATCTGAATTTTCATCTTGCAGACCAACTCTCAGTACATCACAATGTAACTGTATATTTAGGATCACATACTTTGTAGATGATTACATTAACAACAAAAAAGCTCCAGGGATGGATCCTGACTCGCTTTAATTGATGTCCTTATCAGAAAGAGGGATGAGGCCAGAGATGGCTCAGTGAATACTGAGCAAGTTTGATGACATCAGTTTGATCGCTGGTGACCATAGGTGGGAAAGAGACAACAGACTACCAAAAGTTGTCTTTTGACCTCCACATGTTCTATGGTGCACATGCACTCTCAACATGCATAACCAAACAAACTAACAAACAAGCAATCAACTAATAAATAGTTTTTAAAGAAAGAAGAATCAGGGTACAGACATAGACAAGGAAGAGACCACATGGAGATTATAAAAGACATGGCTTCTTCCAAGCCAGGGAGATAGGCTTCTGAGAACTCAAAACTGCCTGCACCTGCACATCTCTAACTTCTAGGTCCCAGAGCTGAGGGAACATAAATATTCCCTGTTCAAGCCTCACAGTCTATGGTGTTTTACTACGACAGATAAACTACCACACATCCTTATTGGCAATTTCTGAGGTTCTAGCCCAAAGAAGGTGTGCCTTTGTCAGGAATAGATGACACATGAGTACTAGAGGGAGAAGCAAGCACAGGACATGCCACCCAGTCACTCCTATGAGTGGGAGAAGGAAAAGAGAATCATTAAGGTTGCCTCTTCATCATCTTCAATTCTATATTTACCCTTGTCTCATCCCATTTGTGCTTTTGCCAAATAGGCTTTTATTCATGTTTTCAAATGATCTAATTGTCTTACAAACTCCACTACCTCATGGCCAAACATTATACCCTCTGGAGTATCTCACTGAAAATGAAAACACATGCATGCTAATGTGTGATAAACAAGATCTGAAAGACATCCTGCAAAGCAGCAACCACTAGGCTTGATCATCCTGTGTTTCTATTTGATTTAAGTTAGCCATGAACTTCAACATATGTATTATTAGGGCTATCCAATCGAACTTTCCGTTAAGCAGGATTCCTACTTCAGTGAGTGGGGGAATGAGGCTTCCAATTTATCTGATAGGGTAAAAAATAGCAACAGACAATAGACAGCTGGGTGACTTCAAAGTGTTTCCAAGTTTATTTATATGCTGGTTAGTTTTTATTATCAACTTGACATGCAACCTATAAACACATGGGAGGAGGGAAACTTCATTTGAAGAACTGTCTCAATTAGAGAGGACTATGGCCTTGTGATTGAAGAATTGTCTTGATTGACAATGGGGGGTGGGTCCACCCAACCATGGGAGGTACTATTCCCATGCAGGTGGTCTTGGAATGTAAAAGAAAGCTAGGTGAGCAAGCCAGAGACCAAGCCACATGCTTTCTGGTTCAGTTTCTGCCCTGACTTCCCTCAGTGATGAATTATTACCTGGAAGTGTAAGCTGAAATAAACCCTTTCCTCCCCAAGTCAGACTATTTTATCACAGCAACAGGAAGAAAAGCAGACCAATTTATGTATCACCTTATATCTTTCTCCTTAAAATCCTCACATTTGCCCTCACTATAGCATAAAGTCATCAGTGGCTTAAAAAATAACTCTGCCACTGTAATGACACAGTGTATCTATTCTAATATACATCAGGATTCCTGCTTTGTAGTGGGTTAACTATTCTTTAAGGAATATTTTGAAGGTTCTTGCATGTAACACCTGTTCCAGGAACACTTGTGGAGGAATAAGAAACAGTAGGTTCAGATTGAAAGGGCAGGTTCGAAAAGTCAATGAGAGGATTCCTAATGATACTCTGCTATACTCATACACAGGACCTAACATGATCACTATCAGAGAGGCTTCACCCAGCAATTGATGGAAACAGATGCAGAGACCCATAGACCCAGGCAGAGATCAGGGAATCCTGCAGAAGAGGGACAGGGGAGGGTTGTAGGAGCCAGAGGGGTCAAGGACACCACAAGAAAACCCACAGAATCGACTAACCAGGGTTCACGTGGGCTCAAAGAGACTAAACCAACAATCAGGGAGCCTGCATGGGACTGAGCTAGGCCCTCTGCTTTCATGTTACAGTTGTGCAGCTTGGTCTTCTTGTGGGATTCCTAACAATGGGAACAGGAGTCTCTGGCTCTTTTGCCTGCTTTAGGGACCCATTTTCTCCTGCTGGGTTGCCTTGTCCAGTTTTATTTTGAGGGGAGGTACCTGGTCTTATTGCAACTTGATATGCCATCTATGGGAGGCCTGTCCTTTTCTGAAGGCAAAGGGGGAGGAATGGAAGGAGAATGGGGTAGAGGGAGGGACTAGCAGAGGAGGAGGGAAGGGGTACTTCAGTAGAAATGTAAAATGAGGAAGAAAAAATTTAAAAATTTAACAAAGTAAGAAAGGACAGGTTTAAGGTTTTAAATGCTCTTGTGTTCTAGACCTGAGGCTAATTGTATCCTTTGGGATAGGGCCTAGGCCCACCCCCGTGAAGAAGCAATCTCTTACTTCAGGGATTTGTGTCATCTAAGATGACACAAACTGAGCTCACTGTTGAGCTCAGTTTACAAGGCTTTTTTTTTTTTTTTTTTTTTTTTTTTGACTATGTGTATGCTCATACTCTGTAGGAGCATGTATTCATTATGTACACTTGCAGAGGTCAAAGTATGATGTTGAGATGTTTGTTTTCATCAGGTGCTCTCCATCTTATTTTTTAAGACAGAGTCTCTTCATTTCAGCTAGGCTGGCTGGCTAGAAACTACTCTACTGCCCTGCACTTCAGCTAAAGATACTTATGGCTATACTCAGCTATTTACATGGTTGCTGGGGATTTGAACTCAGGTCCTCTTGCTTTTATGAGCAAACACTACAAATTATGTGATCTCCTTAGTTCTCACAGAGCTTTTAAAAGCAAAAGAAAAATGGCTGCTATCTTTCCAGGCCCATATCAGAAGTTACCTGCTACTACAGAAATCTCTATCTACACCCACTTGCAAAGAGGATGCCCATGAGAGATGGCCATCAGACCACTCAGACTACCCAGTCTACTCAGCTGTTTCAGGTTCATGGCAGGTTATGGGCTGGGCTTCTAAAAAACAATATAAGCCAAATACTTCAATAAGAATGTAGAGGAGATCTGAACAACAAGGCATAGCAGATTTCTCTAAAGTCCTGGAATTTAAATTTAAGAGTTGTCCAAATTGTGAGTGAGACTCAGACAAGCCACAAGATTTGCATGAATATAGGCAAGCCACATCTCCTTTTGGGCAAGAGTAAATAACCCTCTTTAAAACACAACTGCACTAGATATGTTCTAGTCCTACACAAAAGATAACTCATGGTGATAGAAAGTCAGAAGCACCCTTATTATGTCAAAGCATCCAACTGTGTCTGCCAACCACTGCCTACTCCAGAAGACTCAGTCAGGTTAAATGCTCACTGAATCAATGCCCTCTCCCCTTTGTAATTAACCGGAAGACAGGAAATTCTTCTGTAGTCTCCCCACAGTAAAACTCAAATAAAATGATCCCTAATGGTGATGTGGCAGCAAATGATCAGCCCAGAGTGATATATTAAGGAAGATCTATTAAGGCACACAAAGTAGGACAGACACACAAAATGTCTCTTAATATACCCAATAAAGAATGTATTACTTTAACAGTTATTCAGAACAACCTCTTTTAAACTTGCTTCTGCTACAGATTGATCTCTCCTATTTGCTAAATTCTTAACAGTCATTCTCAACTGCTCGTAAAATTTGAATCATCTATAAAACAAACCAAGAAGGGGTTAGGTTAGAAAAGGCTGCTGTGCTTCCATACTCAAGGGTCTGAGAGCCAAGGTTGACTTTTACCAATTGTACAGTTCTCCATATGTTCTTCATATTTATAATACAGAAATTCCAGAAAGGTGTGATATGCAAAACAAAGCTAGGACTATTTTTCCTCAATGTGGCTGCAGAAATCCAATGACAGAGTACCCTGAAATCAAACAGCCAAATAGGAACTGCTGCCAAGGATTCCCTGAGCATAAGCAAAATGAGGGGATCCTCTCTGACTTTTGCATGTGTGAAGTCCCAAGAAAGAATCTGAGAGACTCATGAGCATAAAAGTATGAACAAATGTGTTAATAATTCTAAATTAGATATCAGTGACTATATGTAATTTTATCTTGTATAACAATGAGGCATTCTTACAAAATTGAACACTAATTTCCTCCAGAGTAGAATTTGAACAGGATGAAGGCTTAGCATACTTTTGGAGCCAAGAAGTATTATTTGGATTTTAACAACTTAATATAAAATGTGGTTTGAAAGATCACACCATGAAATCATTTTTAGCATAAAGTGACAAGTCCAAATCCATGCTTTAACCATCCTGATGAGACAATCAAGAACTAGACACATAACATGGGCCACCACTGACAGTTTCTATTCTGCCTTGTATTATCTTATAAAAGATTCATATTTTTCAGTTTGCTTTTGGAGTAAAGTTGTTTAAAATTCTAAAATATGAATCAACAAACTATGAGTAGCTGTTTACCTGGCACCAGACTTTAAAAATATTAACATACAGATGTGCCTTTGTGTTTGTAGCTTCTTTTTGTGATAAAGGCAGCATGTTCAACAGCTGTAGCAGTATATGGGCACAGAGCCTAAAATGTTTATCATCTGTCCATTTATAGGAAAAATTTGCTGATCTGCTCTAAAATTGTAATACTCTAGCTGCAATACCACCCTAGTTGAGAGGGATGGGACATTAGGGAGATCCTAGCCCTTAGTACCCAGGCTGGGGCAATATCACCAATTTCAGTATATATGTGCTATTTTAAGGCAATAAATGTTTAAAAAGCATAAACACTTAGGATGAATAGAGATAAATAAACAAGGGTAATTTGTAATAGTGGCTATTTAAACTCTGAATAAATTTCCCTAATAAAACAGATTCCACAATCAAAACATCCAACTGCCAGGCTCTTGCTCATTATGTAATAAATAATTTATCTCTGGGGTAGATAAAGATTTTTATAAATTCATTTTTGTTTGTTTTTATTTGTTAACATTCACATATACTGGTATACACTTATGTGGAAGTGCACATATGTGGTAACAGAAGTTGACATTGGGTGTCTTTTGTCCATAGATAAAACCTTATTTTGGGGGGACAGGGACTGTAATATCTATTGGGTGTGTTTTGTCCATAGATAAAACTTTATTTGGGGGGGGACAGGGACTGTAATATCTATTCTTAGTTATAGAACTGGCTACATCTGAAATTGCAAAAAACCAAGTGGTAGGGTACACCTATGAAGTATTTTTCTTTTATCATTTCAAATGGAAAGAACCACCATCTTTAATCCAAATCTTTTAGGAGGGCACATCCACCTTTAATCTGGGCGACACGTTCTGGTGGTAGGCCTATATAAAGGAAATGGAAGAAGGAAATTTTTGTTCTTTGCCTGGTTGCTCTCAATCTCACTAGCAAGTTGATTACTTCATGAGCTTTAGGGTCTACTTCTTCAGGATTACAATGTGTAAACACCAACTGAGACATCTAGCATTGTGGACTGAACAACTACTGGATTCTTAGACTTTCAAGTTGTTAGACAGTCATTGTTGGGCTAGCCAAACCACACCTGTAAGTAATTGTAATAAATCTAATATGTACACATACACACACACACACACACACACACACACACACACACACACACACACACACACTCACATTCATTCTATAAGATCTGTTCCTCTAGAGAACCTTGACTAATACAGGGTCTCTTGTAGAACCAGAAACTCACCAGTTGTCAATACTAGCTGGTCAGTGAGCTCCAGGAATATATATCTGACTCACTGGGACAGGAATTGCAGGCAAGGGTAACCAAACCCAGTTTAATACATGGTTGCTGGAGATTCAAACTCAGGTCCTGATGCTTGTTGCATGGCAAGCACTTACCAACTGAAATATCTTCCCAGCTCAACCTCTTATCTTCTTAGCAGAGATGGATACAAGAATTTTATGAGAATTCAGTAATACAAACAGCATATACTGAACAAAGCATTCATGTCAACTGAATTCTAAAACATTCTAGGAAAATGAATTGTTTTTATAAAAATTGGGTTAGTAAAAATGTACTCTCAATATACTCTGTGGCAATGTTGTCAGATGAAGACATTATCAAAAGATTACAGAGGCTTAAAACTAAAACAAGTTCATGTGAAAGTCTAATTTCACATATACATATATGCTTTTGAATGCAGTCTGCTTTTGAATGTATAACATAATACTATCTATTCTGCTTTGTTCTTAGTTCTTACTCTATGACTGTATTAATACAGTATTGTTTCCCTAGTTATCTAAATAACTCCTATAATTTACTCAACATTTTTTTCAAATATAAATCTTGGAGTTTAAAATAATTCAACTAAATATACTGCCTAGTCTAAGTTACATTTCTCATTATCATTTTGATAAAATTTTATAGAGCATTAACCCCCTTATTTCTAACTAAGGGTCTTTAGTTTTTAACTTTCTTTTATTTTGTGGTATTTAGGATTGAAACAAAGTCACAAGAAGCAAACACTGAGCTATAATGCCCAGCCTTAAGGTACTTACTAAAATACTTTCCAGTAATTACCATGAGTGATCGAGAGTAATTCTAGGGCTAGAATGCACCTCAGTAGTACAGAGCTTGGCTAGTATGCACAAGGCCCTAGGTTTCATGTCTAGAAAACAGGTTGCCCTGGTTATAGTAATAGGGAGAAGGCACACAAAATTCTGCCAGTAATGTAGCAAGTCAGAACATCAGGTCTGACTCCTGTACTAGCAGTCTACACAGTCTCAAAACTTAGCACTGTCATGTTTGAAGCTTGGCTGTCAGGATCCTCAGTTAGAGATTAAAAAGCATATCTTGTAATATATACAACAAGTACCACAGAAGAAAGTAAAAATGACAGCCCAGTATAGGATTTTTCATCCTATAGTAAGCCATCCTGGCTTACCAAAATACATGGGAGATGTCTTAGGTGTGTGCTCAAGGAAATTTGTAGAAAAAAAATTACACAAGGACTAGAGGTTTTGCTTTAACCAAGGAACAGAAGAATGCCCATTTTGAGAGAGACTGTGCGATTGCTATCTCTTGGCTTTTGTCATCAATGTGCAAAACAAGTCTCTATAGGCTCCACATGAAACAACTTGCCTAAAGGGATCACACTTGATTTTGGGGTTGATTTTGCCTTGAGCTTTATCAAACGAGCATGCATGTATATGCAGGCACACACCCATGCTATTTTCTTATTCCCAAGATTTTGGTAATCTCAGCAAAAGGTCAAGGACTGCCAACTTTGAATTTTTCTTCTTCTTCTTTTTTTTGGGGGGGGGGCTGCCTTTGTCTCTGGAATGAAGTATTCTAATTCTCATCAGGTTTCATTGTCTTGCCTTTGCTTAAAAAAAAAAAAAATGCCAATTCCTACAGATAAGTTCCAGATATTCTAGGAACTTATCCTTGTGCCAAATGAGAAATTACTGAAATGTCACACACTCAGGAGTTATATTTAGGCCACACAGAGCCTTGGTGTATATGAGTAATGCAACCTTTTATAGTTTGGATAAATTTAATTCTGCATGCTATAATTTCCTCCAGTATTCCAAGTGTAAACTCACAAAGGGAAAGCCAAAGGCAGCGATTAGTTTGTTCAGAAATATTTGGTCCTCTTAGTAAGATTCTGAGAACCTTCTTAAAGGAACAAATTCAGACAATATAATTACTCCCATGTGGCAGTTGGTTGGGTAGCCTGTCTGCTCAGGTACCATGGACAGCTGACAGCCTCAGCAGCTTTTCTAAGCTCCAATAAGCAAGACTTGTGTTGTCTAAATATATTTAATGGTGACATTTATATACAGTGTTTAATTTTCTGATGTTTCAAATTTAAGTTATCTGGTAACACTGACTAATAACTGTCTTCAAAATGTGTTAAACTTAAGTAACTGCTTCAAAAACTTGTTCAGAATGTTCCTATATTCTCCTTTTTACTTGCAACAGTTGTGAAAGGAAAAGGGACAAGAAATTATGATTCCCATTTTGTTCCCTTCACTGAAAAGCGACTTCAAGATCTCAGTGTTTGCTAATGGGAGAACTCAAAGCAGATGCTGCTCTCCAGGAAATGAACCAAACAAACTCATTTGGATATAAAAAGGTCAATGCTTTTAACTTTGTTCACTGAGTTCAAATGGGGTGAAGCTTAAAATGCCAGTTTGAAATGACTTTGTCTGCCCATCAATTAGTTAAAGATCCACATTCTGGGTATCTGAGCTGACTTTGCCATGTTTAGCTCATTCATTCCATTTCCTGTTTCCTGATGTGGAAAGGTATTCCTACAGTATTGCAGGTGTGACTTGAGAGGACTGCATCTATATCTCACTCATACTCTATGTACAGATGACAGTATAATATGCAGCTGCCTCTAAGTACCTGCCTATTTCTCTACTTGATGGCTACATGATGGAGAGACCATACTGGATCTTATCTGAACAATTTGCCTTGTGAAAACCTCTTGTCATTGAACTGTTTGAGCATCTTAATCCACAGGAAAACAATGGATGAGAACAGAGATCTAGATATCCTACTTCAGATCTAAGAATGAGGACTAGACTGGAGCACAGTAAGTAACGAGCACATGGGCAGGAATGGTAACATCACCCACACATTTCATACAACCAGTTACTCATCTAGCCCATGTTTCCTCTAATCATTGCTTACTTCTTATCCTAAACTATTTTCAGATGCCACACAATCATGCTTCTGACCTTGCAGGTTTAAAATTTTTATTTTTCATTATGTATATGAAACTGGGGGATGGATGAATATGAGTATAGCTGCCTGTGGAGGCCAAAAGAGGCTGCTAGATTCCCTGGAGTTTAAGTTACAGGGAGTTGTGAACCAGTACAATGTTTGTGCTCAGAACAAAACTCAGGTCCTCTGCAAGAACAGTATGTGCTCTTAACTGCTGGGCCGTCTTTCTAGCCCACCTTCTACTTTTTCTAATCTACACAGCCCTTCTCATTCTACAGCCCACATACAGAATACTATGAAGTATCTAAACAATCTGAATGCTTTGGCAGAAATCATTAAGTCCTTCAAGTTCCTCAAATGAACCCCTCTCTAAGTAACAGCAACTGTACTTTATAATCTCTTGTCTATTCCAGCACCACAAAACTTCACTGAGTAGTATATTTAGCATAAAACACAAACATGTAAGTTGATATGGCTACAAGCTTTCCTAACGAATAAGAATGCATTCTATCACCAATACAAAGCTAGAAGAATTCCTGCTACAAGAGACTGAGGTGTTGAATAACCATAATGCAAGAGTTTTAGAAATGTTTAGTCCAATGCAGTAACCCAAGAATCCATCAGACTCTATAACCAGAGCATTCCTAGAGAACAAACCAATACTCAGTGCTAACTCAGATAATGACAAGAGCAAATCAGATACCAGAAAAGGCAAAGGCATCCAGCCCTCCAGGCTATGTGCATCTCACTCACCTATATGTGTCTGGGCCATGACGTCTGCCAGCCGGTGTGCTGCCCCACTGCCTCCACTCTGAGTGGAGGAGGACGAGGTGGTTGATGTAGTAGAGCCATGAATGGCCTGGCTGATCCAATGTTCCATGTTTATGCTGCCCTGGCTAGAGGTTGGGGTTCCCTGGGAATCACCCTGCACTGAGCCTTCATCTTCTGAACCGGAAGAGGTATCTGTTTTCAAGAAGAGATTTGATTTGTTAAATAGTGCTGCAAAGATGATCCTCAATCTCACTGTCTTTCCACACATTGCCAAAAGATTCACCTCAGATCAGATAATAACTTCCCAGTGACTTTTGGCTTGAAACGTTCCTGAAAAGTTATTCCACTCTTCAAATAATGCAACTTTTATATATAGTAAGTTTTATAACTACAATACCTTAAGTATGCAATAGGACATTTAGCTGGATATTAAAATACTAAGCAAAGATATTTATTTTCTCAATAGTAACTGTTTAGAAGAAGACAGTATCTTATTTGTACACATCCACTAAGTTATAGGATGGGGAACAATTTTTTAAGACATGCTTGATCTGCTTCCACATGTTTACAAATAGGTTTGCTGTGACTCCTTAGAAACTCAAAAATAATTTGCTGAACTATGACTTATTTTTAGGGTTACTATGTGGCTCCTCAGACACAGAACTTTTGATGAAGAAATGGAAGCTAAAGAAAAACCCACTTTAAAGTACACACTCTCATCTCCTTCTCCAGTAACCTGTCTACTCTGTGATCTCAGCCTCAACCTCTGGTGCTCATTACATACTCTTATAACATCACATTTTATGCTCAATGAAAGTTTATTCACTTTTAAAGCATTAATTTATTAAAAATATTCTCACATTTAGTTGATTTACCTTTCTATCTGAAAAATAAAAGGAGATAACCTAAGGAAAATGTACATTATTAATGAAAATTCCTAGATATACTTTCATTCAATGCAAGTTTAGTTAGCATGACTGAATGAATGAATGACTGTAGTATTTATTATCTAACCTACAGTTTAGGAATGACTTAGGATCTCACCTAGATATGAGTTATGTGAAATAAAAGGAAACAAGAAGGTTCAAAAATAACTCTAAAATATGTAACAGGAAAGAACAGAAACGGCATCATTAAGAAAAGCTACAGTATTTTATCACAACCCATACTCTCTCTGTTTTTTTGTTAGAACTATGTTAGAAAAACAAGACTATTAGAAAATTTCTCTTCTACTTTGCCTTTTAGCATATAATTTAAATATAATATTATTATATAAAGTAAAACTTAAGTATTTCATATATTTATTAAAATTTTGAGAGGCGCTTAAATGCATACATCGATGTCATGTACAAAGCTTCTCCCTAGAAACTCTTCACATGCCCCTTTCTAGTCAATATTTCATTTCTTACTCTATTCCATACCACCTTTAAAGATAAAACTATAGATTAACATCCCTCAGGATACAGAAACAAAATCTATCACAAAATATTAGTTAATTAAACAAGCAACATACAAGACAGATGATAGGCTATGACCAAGTGGTGGCTAGAATTAGATAACAAAACCCACAATTAATGTTCTTGTTAGTATTTAAAAGTGAATCAATGTTCCTAATACACTGAGAGAATGGCAAAATGTGATACGCTCTAAGACCACAAAAAATATTTGATGACATCTCAGGATGAAAACATTCAACAAACTAGGGACATAAGGAAAACTTCTTTAAACTGTTAAAAGTCCATCAGTAAAAATCCAAAATTAGGACTACATTTAATAGTAAGTGAGTAAAAGCATTGCTCCTAAGGCTGAGAATAAAGCAAGGAAATCCTTTCTTGGAACTTCTAGTCAATCCGATTGAGAAGGTTATAGCCAGTGAAACAAACTAATAAAATTAAGTTACAAACATCCAGATAAAGTGTCTTTATTCATAGATGAGGTAATCTTATAGCTTATAGGAAAACTAGTACAAATCCTCCAAAGTTCTCAATTACTGAAAAATGGGCTCCTGGGCTCTTTGGGTACAATGATTTAGTGCCACCAGAGGTTATATCCCTCTGGTATTTTCACAGGGCCCTTCTAAGTTCAAGTTCCTTTGGCTCCCTGTCTTCCCATGGGACACTTACCCTACCATCTACCACACTTTAGCATAGCTAAAAAGCCCTTACCACAGACAAGTGGATGCCACACTTCTTAACTTCCCTAACTGTGACTTATGTTAGCCTTTTGAAATATTTTTAAATAAAGCATACATCAACAAGTATTTTACTAGTTACATAAAACACACTAACATGACAACGGGAAAGTAAACGGGCCATTATTTCTAACCATTTAGATGAAGAGTTAGTAAATCTGTGGATCAAATCATGCCTACTACCTGTTTTTGTAAATTTTTACTAGAATACAGCATTTCCATCCACTGACACATGAAAATGGCTGCTTTTACACTACAATAGCAGAGTTGAGGAGCTGTTAAAATCTACAGAAGCTAAAATACTGTCTCACATTCCACAGGCAAAGCCTAGTGACTCCTGTTTAGGGTCACCATTTGAATTGATTGACAAATTCCACAATATAATAATATAGGGTATTAGTATTATAAAGATTTAAGGATATGTGTGTGTGTATACATAAACATCTGTTTAGCAGAAGAAAGATCTATATAATTTCAATTATAACTAAAAGGTATAATATTTTCTATGTGGGTAAATAACTGAGTAAAATAAGTTTTTAAGTAATCATAGTTGAGTCTTGATGAAGATCTAAAATACTTACTAATATAGCTATATATGGAAGGATGTTAAATTTTCCCTTCCAAGTTAAACTCGTATACTATTTTTGGAGTATGGTTCATGAAGTTGTTACCTCCTGGGCATATACTTGAAGGACTTTATGTCAACAAACTACAGGTACTTGTGCATCCTTGTTTATTGAAGCAGAAGTCACAATAACCAGGTTATAGAATCAACTTATATGCCCATCAATAAATGAATGAATAAAATGTAGTTAGATATACATAATAGACTTTTATTCAGCTGCAAAAAAGAATAAAATAACATCTGCAAGAGAATGGACAGAGGAGAATTCCTTATGTTAAGGGGGAAAAAAACCATGCAAATAAGGTTTATTATTGCATGCTCTCATTCATATATAGAATCTAGGGTGTGTGTAGGTCATGAAAGCAGGAAGGGATCTATGGAGGAAAAGATAAGATCTAAAGTGGGGAGAACAAGAGAGAAATGGGATATATGTGACATAAAAGGGAAAGAGTGACAAACTGGGGGAATGAAGGGATGAATAAGAGATAGAGGGGATCAGAAGGACTCTGGGGAGGGTGAGTAACAGCAATATACATGTGAAGATGCTGTGATGAGACCCATTATTTTGTATTCTAACTTTTAAAAAGTTTTTAAGACTGATGTGGCTTAGTTATCAATTAATTCTAAGGCACACATATCACACATTTAAGAAGCAGAAATATTGAAGGTATTGCTCACCTGGGGGTGTATAGGCATCCATGGAAGTCTGTACAACCAGGGATCTTCGTTTGGAAGGCATGGGCACTGCCATCTTCCTTTCTTTGTGTTTAGCAAGAGCTGCCTGTACAGCTTCTGTATGAACATCTGAAACCAAAAGAAAGCACAATTATTCCACTATTCAGACCAAAGTCCTAAAATCAGAGCCTTGATCCAAACCTATGTCCCTGTAGTACATGGGATCTTTGTACATAAGCTAAGAAATAAATGGGTAAAGGAAAGCAATGTAGTTAGTCCCATGAGTCTATAATCCCCAGTAGAAAGAAACATTAAGATTCACTCACTTTATTAGCATTCAATCTTTATAAACAAAATATTGGTTCCAAAATGTTCATGACTTGTCATAGAGTAAATGAACCCTGACCATTGTAGGTCACATGTTCAAGCATGAAAACTCCCTCTAATCTCACATTAGAAGTATATATGCCTCATAACTCATAGTCAGGTATTGTGTTAGATACTTTATAAATATTAACATATGTTATCAATTCCACACATATTAATGCCAATTTTATGTTTATTTTTCCTCCACTGCTGGAGATGGAAGGAAAGATGCTGCATACACTGGACAAGAGCTCTAACAATGAACTACATCCCTAGCCTGAATGCTTACTTTGTAGGCAGCATCCTTACAAAGGACTTGTTGTAATGAGACAGAAGCAGGCATTGAGTTACATTCAGCAATTTTCTTTTTTTTCTAATCTGTAACAATTCTGACAATTATTTATCTAATGAGAAATAGAAGGTAAAATTCATAGTTTTTCTTGAAAATATTTTTCCATACAATTTATTCTAATTGATGTTTCTCCATTACCTCCTCCCAGATCCTCCTGATTCCTCATTCACCCAATTCACACCTTTTCTTTCTCTCTCTCATTAAAATACAAACAGGTATTTAAAAATGATAAGGTAAAACCAGAATAGGGCAAAACAAACAGAAACCTAAGAGAAAGCACAAGAAATACACATAGATGCAGACATGCACATTTCCACAAACACAGAAACCCCGCAAAAACACAACCCCAGAAACTATAATATATACATAAAAGATTTGAAAAGCAAAAAACATGTCCAGACAAAGCATTATGAAACAAGGAACCTCCAAAAATGGCATCAAGTTGGTTTTGTGTTGGCCATTTACTGTTGAGCATACAATATATCCTAAAGAATGATTTGTATACCCAGTAAGACTCCATTGGAGAAAAATAATTTTTCCTTTGTAAGAAGTTATTAATTGCAGATAGCTTCTGGATTAGAGATGAGGGCTTCTGTCCACTTCCCCTGTCAGTGCTAGAACCACATTAGGCTTAGACCTGGGATTGTTGTCATAGTCTCTGTGAATTCATAGGTGCATAAGTTTCACTGTGTTTATAAGGTCTTGTTACCTTGTTTCCTTGGAATCATTTATCCCCACTGGCTCTTACAATCTTTATGCCTCCTCTTCTACAGGTTTCTTGAGCTCTGAGGAGAGGGATTTGATGCAGACATCACATTTAGGACTGAGTGTTTCAAAATCTCTCACTCTGCCTTGTCTCATTGTGGCTCTGTATTTGATACCATCTATTGCAGGTGAAAGCTTCTCTAATGATGCCTGAACAAGACAGTGTTCTATGAGTACAACAGAATTTCTTTAGGGATCAATTTACTGCTACCTTCCTTTAGCAGAAAAGTAGTTTCTGGATCTCTCTAGTCAGGTTCTTGACCACTCCAGCAGTGTCAGGGATGAACCTATCTCATGGAGTGAACCTTAAATCTAATCAGATATTAGTTGGTGCCTTAGTTCGGGTTTCTATTGCTGTGATAAAACAGCATGTCCACAAAGCAAGTTGGAAAGGAAAGGGTTTATCTGGCTTGTACTTCCACTGCACTTGTTCATCATCAAAGAAGTCAGGGCAGGAGCTGAAACAAGGAAGGAACCTAAAGGCTGGAGCTGATGCAGAGGCCATGGAGAGGTACTGTTTACTGGCTGGCTCAATCTGCTTTCTTATAGAACCCAGGACCACCAGCCCAGAGATGGCACCACCCACAATGGGCTGGGCCTTCCCCTATCAATCACTAATTAAAAGAGTGCCCTACAGGCTTGCCTACAGTCTTACCTTCTGAAGGCATTTTCTTAATTGAGGTTCCTTTCTCTCTGATGACTTTAGCTTGTACCAAATTCACATAAAACTACTGAGCACAATTGGTTACTCCCACAAACTTTGAGCCACTACTGTACCAGCATATCATGCAGGCAGGTATCCCTTATAGAGTTTAGGGCTTGTAGCTGGGTTGATGTTTACCATTCTCCTCTGGTATAGAGAGTCCAGTACCATGGACACTAGTCAGTAGGGGTAAAGACTCTAAGTAGGCACCAGCTTTACATCTCTGTGCTAATGAGGTACACAGGTATTTCCTTCAGTTACCATCAGTTTGTGGAGAACAACCAAATAGCTCTGGAAATAGCCCCAATTGTTAGGTAGTGTTCATGGGGCCCCTTTGGTCAACAACTTGATAAGATTTAATCCATTCTTGGAACTAGAGGTTCACTTGGTGACAAGAGTGTCTACTTGGGACTTTCTCTCCGCCGTTACTTGGTGATTCTATTTAGATTTATTCCACATATGTACATTTTAAGAAGCTCTTACTGTATTAGGTTTCTATTTGACCCCTCAAATGGCCTTTAGGTTTAGTTGTCCTTCCTCACTTCTTCCCTTCCTTTCCCTCTCTGATCCTCATTTTCAAATCCCTACATTCCCTTGCTATCTATTTTATTTCCCCTTCTTAGGGAGATCCACCACCACTACCACCACCACCACCACCCCCCCACACACACACACACACACAACCCTAGTCCCACACTCTATACCTAACCTCTGTTGTTACATGGGCTATAGCCTGCTTATTGAAGAATTCACAGCTAACATCCACATATAAGCAAATATACACCATATTTATCCTTTGGTATTAGGGTTACCTCACCCAGAATTATTTTTTTCTAAGTTCCTTCCATATACCAGCAAATTTCATTGTTTCATTTTTTAACAGGTGAACATTATTCTATTGTGTAACTGTACTGCATTTTCTTTATCCATTCTTGTGTTGACAGACATCTAGGCTATTTCCTATTTCTGGCTATTATAAATAGAGCAGCAATGAACAAGACTAAGCAAGTGTCAGAGTCCTTTGGAGATATACCTGTCTTAGTCTCTGTTCTATTGCTATGAAGAGACAACAAGACCATTGCAACTCTTATAAGAGAATACATTTAACTTGGGGCTTGCTTACACTTTCAGAGGTTTAATCCATTAGCATCAAGGCAGGGAGTATGGCAGCAGGCATGGTACAGAAAGTGAGCCTGGGTCTGGAATGGGCACTTGAAACCCAGTGATAACCTTGCTCCAGCAAGACCACACCTCCTAATCCTTTTAATACAATCAATGAGTTCCACTCCAGGGTGACTAAGCATTCAAAGAAATGAGCCTATGGAGGGCATTCTTATTCAAACGACAACAATACCCAAGAGTGGTATACCCTTATCTTAAAGTAAATCTAGTCCCAGATTCCTGACAAACCACCACAGTGATCTCCTTAGTAGCTGTACTAACTCGTTATCCCACCAGCAATGGATCAATGTTCCCTTACTGTATATCCTCACTAGCATAAACTCATTTATTTTATTGATTTTATTGATCATTCTGACTGGTGTAAGATGAAATCACAAAGCAGTTTTGATTTGTATTTTCCTGATGACTAAGTATGTTGAACATTTTTTAAGTGCTCCTCAGTCATTTGTGTTTCTTCTTTGACAATTCTGTTTAGATCTCTATCCCAGTTTTTATGAATTTTATTTAAATGAGAAAAAATCTATTTTACATATCAATCCCTGTTCCCTCTCCATCCCATCCTCCCATGCCCCCTACCAACACCCCCATTCCTTCCCCCATCCACTCCCCAGAGAGGGTGATGCCTTCCATGAGGGATCATCAAAGTCTATCAAGTCATTTGGGGCAGGGCCTAGGGCCTCCCCCATATATCTAGGCTAAGAGAGTATCCCTCCATAAGGAATGGGCTCCAGAATTCCATTCCTACACTAGGGATAAATACTGGTTCCACTGCCAGAGGCCCTATAGACTATCAAGGCCTCCTAACTGACACCCATGTTCAGGTAGGCTGGTTCAGTCCTATGTTGGTTCCCCAGCTGTCAGACTGGGGTGCATGAAATCCCACTTGTTCTGGTCAGCTGTTTCTATGGGTTTCCCCAGCATGGTCTTGACCCCTTTGCTCATCACTCCTCCCTCTCTACAACTGGATTTCAGGACTTCGGCTCAGTGCTTAGCTGTGGATCTCTGCTTCTGCTTCCATCAGCTACTGGATGCAGGCTCTAGGATGGCATTTAGGTAGTCATCAATCTCATTATAGGGGAAGGGCATTTAAGGCAGGCTCTCCACTATTGCTTAGATTCTTAGTTGGGGTCATCCTTATGGATCTCTAGACATTTCCCTGGTGCCAGACTTCTCTTTAAACCTATAACAGCTCCTTATATTAAGGTATCTGTTTTCTTGTTCTCCTCTATTCATCCCCTGACTCAATCAATCCTCCTGATCCCTCATGTTCTCTTCCCCTCCTCTTTCTACATCTCTCCTTTCCCCTTCTCCCTTCCCCCATGCTCCCAATTTGTTCAGGAGCTGTTGTCCCTTCCGCTTCTCCAGGGGACCATGTCAGCTTCTCTGGAAGTATGGATTGTAGGCTGGTAATCCTTTGCTCTCTGTCTAAAATCCATATATGAGGGAGTACATATCTTGTTTGTCTTTTTGTGACTGGGTTACCTCAATTAGGATGGTTTCTTCTTGTGCCATCTATTTGCCTGCAAATTTCAAGATTCCACCCCCACCCCACCCCACCCCACCCCCCCCCCCCGCACTGAGTAGTATTCCATTGTGTAAATGTACCAAATTTTCTCTATCCATTCTTCAGCTGAGGGGCATCTAGGCTGTTTCCAGGTTCTGGCTATTACAAATAATGCTGGTATGAACATAGCTCAATAGAAGTCCTTGTTGTATGAATGCACATCTTTTGGGTATATGCCGAAGAGTTGAACTGCTAGATCTTGAGGTAGACTGATTCCCATTTTCCTGAGAAACCACCATACTGATTTCCAAAGTGGCTGTATGAGTGGAGGAGTGTTCCCCATTCTCTGCATATGTCCCTCATATTTAAAGCCTTGCTACATCACTCTGACCACCCCCAAGTGTTCATGGTCAGTGTCACCTGTGCCAGCCCCCAAGTGGGCATGGACAGTGTCACCTGTACCAACTCTCAAGTGGGCATGGTCAGCATTTCCCCCTCAAATCCCCTTTTAGTCTAAAAGAGGATTAAAACTTAACAGTGTAAATTATCTATAATTAACCATCATAAGGGTGAATTACAAGAAGTTACAATACTAATGTCACATGTTAACTATATCTATTTCAACTAAACCTAAAAGTCATCTGAAAGAGATTTCCAAGCTTGAACACCTCCTTCCAAACCCAACCTTAAACAACAGGAAACTATCCCTTACTAGGTATCAACAGAGGGGAAAGGGGCATAGTATTCTCCGAGCTACTTCCTGCTGACCTAGGATGATGACAGTCTTGTGGGGTCCTGTGGGAAGAAAATATTAGTGTAGTGAAAGTCCTGAATGGGTTATATCCAGTCTGTGTCTGGTGGGAGATGCTTGATTGAAGGTCCAGGTTAAAGTCCTTAACTTGATTGAAGTTTTTGTGTTGATTGAAGTCAGTATTCGAAGTTCTGGACCATGCCCAGGTGTGCATGGTCAGCATCACCTGTGCCAGCCCCCAAGTGGGTGAGGTCAGCATTTTCCCCCTTCCTTTCTCCACATCCTCTCCAGCATAGACTGTCATTGGTGTTTCTGATTTAACAATTCTGACGGGTATAAGATGGTATTTCAGAGTTGTTTTTATTTGCATTTCCCTGATGGCTAAGGATGTAGGGCAATTACTTAAATGTCTTTCAGCCATTTTACATTTCTCTATTGAGGATTCTCTGTTTAGTTCTGTACCCCACTTTTAATTGGATTGTTTGGTGTTTTGGTGACTAGCTTCTTGAGTTCTTTGTATATTTTGGAAATCAGCCCTCTGTCTGATATGGGGTTGGCGAAGATATTTTCCCATTCTGTAGGCTGCCATTTTGTCTTGTTGACTGTGTCCTTTGCCTTACAGAAGCTTCTCAGATATTTGTATTTTTATATTTGAGTTAATTATGTACTTCACATATTAGTCCTTGATCAGATGTGGAGTTGGAAAAAAAAAACTTTCTCATTTTGTAGGCTGATGCTTTGTCTAACTGATCATGTCCTTTGCCTAACAGAAGCTTTTTCAGTTCAAGAGGTCCCGTTTATTAATTGCTGACCTCAGTGCCTACACTATGGGTATCCTCTTCAGGAAATATCCTGTGCCAGTGAGTTTAAGGGTATTCCCCATCTTTCTCGCCTATCGGGTTTAGTGTATCTGGCTTTATATTTCAGTCTTTGATCAATTTGAGAATCAGTTTTGTATATGGTGATAAATATGAATCTATTTGCATTATTCTTCATTCAGACATCCAGTTTTGCCCAGCATAAAATGTTGAAGATCTTGTCTTTTTTTCCAGTGTATATTTCTGGCTTTGATGATGATGATGATAAAGTCAGGTAAGCATAGGTGTGTGGATTTAGGTCTGTGGCTTCAATTGAATTGCATTGATCAACATGTCTTTTTTTTATGTCCGTGGAATGCCGTTTTAATACTATAACTCTGTGGTTCAATTTGAGATTCTAGGCACCAATCAGTAAATGGAATATGTTGGCTGAGAGAGTAAAAACCAGAGGCCAAGGAGGATGCAAACCTACTGGGATCGAAAATGGTATACATTCTGTTCTAAGCAGGACAGAAAACATGATTTTAAGTAGGCAAAGGACATGGTCTGATTATGTGTGTGGGGGGGAATGGAAGGGAGGAAGGAAGGGGGCGGGGAAGAGAGAGAGATCCTTCTGGAATGTGCATAGTAGACTGTAGAAGGCTACAAGAAAAAAATTTGAAAATGCAACAATGATGTACTATTAATTAATCCAACAGTCATATTCAAATGTGGTCAATTAACCTAGTAATTTTCTTTATATTTCTTCTTCCTAACATATGATCTTTGCCATGATAATAGACTGGATTTGTCACATTACCTTTATTCTCTTTCAATCTGGAAGTTTCTCAGCTCTTATTTTCTACAAGCTGGACATTTTAAAGGAAGACCACTTTCTGCACAGTTTGTACTGTTTCCTTATGATTGGATTTAGATTATGTTTGCCAATGGCAGTATCACAGACTAATTCACCTCAGTAGGTGAATGTTGCATTGGTTTCTTTGTACAGTAGTGTCCATTAAATTTTTTCAGAGAAAAGATCCTGTTTCCCACTGCAAATAAGTAATTTGGAGCGGGCTGAACAGGCCTAACAATCCCAGCTATTTAGGAAATGAAGGGTGAAGGAGTACAAGTTCAAGGTCTGCCTGAGCACTACAGTGACCTCAAAACTAATATGAGAAGTGTCTCTAGACCCCAAGTCAAATAAAAGGTAAAAAGGGGACTGAGGATATAGCCAAGTGGTAGAACACTTACAAGAGAGACAGTGGGTTCAAATCCCAGTATGCCTTCACCTCACTGGCAAAGCAATCTAGAAAGAGATGCTTTGAAACTGTGGATACATTTCAAAGAAAAAAAATCAATTGCTCAACTTCTCTAACTGACTGGGCAAAAGAAATATAGAACAAAACAAATTAACCATGATTTAAAGATTTTTGTTTTCTCTGATGAATTTGATTTTAGTTACTACTGCTGTCAAAGCTCTCAGACAAGCCAGGGTGAAGTTGTACACTACATATATAGTAATAGTTATATATATATATATAAATATTACTTATTTTAAAAATATTTTAAAGATTCCCGAAAAGGAAGTAATCACAAAGAAAAGTGATTATGTATGTAGGTTAGGCTAAGGAGTAAAAAGGCTAAACCATTCTTATTAAATAAATGACTTTTATAATCGGGAAATCTGGGAACACCAGACCATTTCAAGATGTCAGTTCATCAAGGAGGGGTTAAATGGATCTTGTGGAAATGATGGGTAAGGATTGGCATGAATCACCACAATCATTAAGTAGTGTCTCCAATAAACACAACCATTTTGAAAGATTGAAGTTCACTCTATGCTGCATTAAGTTACTCCTATTAAACATAAGTTACTTGAGCAGTAAGTAAAACAATCATTTGATTACACAAGGAAAGTATACCATACATAATTATGGATTTCTTTTCATAAAAGACTTTAAAACAGCTTCATACACAATTTTACTAAGTTCTTCCTATGCATTTGAAAGAAAACAAAAAAAAATATTTCAAGTCACAAAGAAACAAGCATCCCTTGGTCAGGGAATGTTCTTCATAATAAATAAGAAATGTGGAGAAGTTTGCTTACAGCTGAGCTACAGGGATCTAGAAACAGAAACAAAAAATACATATTGTAGCAGTCATAATAAGGACATATTTTTTACTTTCTAGCCAAGTCAAGCAACATATAAATCCAAAAAAGTAACTAAAATTTAAAAATCTATTTTTAAGGCCTACTAGATGAATCGATGAGGAAAAGGTATCTACCACCAATCCCATAGTCTGAGATTGTTACCCAGTACCTACATGGAAGAAGGCAAGAACCTTCTCCCACAAATTGTCTTCTGGCTTCTACATGTATGCCATTAAGCAGCTGCATATGTGTACACAAAATAAATCCACTGGACCATGTACATTAAAATATTTTCAATAACAGCATGTCTAAATTGTACTTTAACCTTACAGCATCACATTGGTTTAAAACATCTAAAAGAGCACTCTGATGATTCTATCAGATTATATTGTGAATAATAATTATAACAGAAATGATAGTACCTCCTCCTCAAACTGATTTCTGTAGACCCCTTCAACAGCACATGAGTCCATCCAAATATGGCAAAAAGGTAGGAAGAGTTAACTGTCTACAAGTGAAAAGAAGCCTCTTGAGCCTGCAGCTTCATTATGGCCCACAACATTCTGTACAAATATGAGTAAGAATGTTTGAGACAGAATTTTCTTCCATGCATTAAGGTTATCCAGTGTTAAACAATCAAAATCAAACCTCAACTACTCAAACCAAACAGGAGTGTTAGATTGCTAACATCTTGGAAAAGTGACCAGCCAGATGAGAAACTGGACTCTGAGGAAAGACGGTTTTAAAAAAAGATGCTTCAGTGAGGAGAGACTAAACCCATGTCACTGTGTGATTTTCCTTCCAGGCTCACTTCTCCCTTTTGTTGCTATTCACAAAGTTGAGTGTATGTCTGACTCTCAACTATAAAGGAAATGCCCACTCTTGTTACCAGGGGAGGCTTCCAAGAATCTAGTTTAAAAGACTGTAGATCTATGATTTTTAATAATGACTGCCAACTTGAAAGGATCTGGACTCACCTTCAAGACAAACATCTTTCATGTTTGCTAGAGATTTTCTAAATTAGGTTAACTGATATGGAAAAAAGAACCTCTAAACAAACATGGCATCATTTTAGGGCTTTGTGCGCTGTGGGTGAGTCCCAGACTGCATAAAAAGAAGAAAGATAACTAACTGAGTACTAGCATTCATTGCTCTCTGCTTGACCATGGATGCACTGGGACCAGTAACCTCTTCTTCCCACCATACCTTCCCAGCCATGATGGATTATATCCCCTCAATTTATAAATCAAAATAAATCCTTTCTTAAACTGCTTCTTGTTAACTATTTTGTGACAGCCACTGGAAAAGTGACTGGTATAATGTCTAACAACCACAGTCAAATTCTGAAAGAGAAAAGGTCAAGGCTAAGATCTGGGCTCAGAAAATGAGAACATGATGATGTCTGTTCTGACTCCTGAAGGTGTAAGAACCAAGGGATCACAGGAAGTCTCCCCAAAACCCAGATAGTCTCAGTACCCTGGACACAGGAAACAAGAAGAAATGTTTAAACATGTAAGACTGGAAAGGGTGGATATAACCTAAGATATAGGGTAAAACCCCACATAAATTCTAAAAGAGCACATATGATTAAACACTTTGAGGACAAAATGGTAATATGATAAATAGGCTGCTACAAACATATCTTTTTATCTTCATTGAGTCTATGAATGTAATTTACCAGCTGTGATGCATTAGAAACCCATTAAAGAACTTGATTAAGTGTCCCACAAATCTTAATTAAAATGTTCTTGAAGCAGTTTTTCCAGCCAAATGAATTCAAAACTACATGAGAGGCTGTGAAAGGGAAATGACGAAAAGAAAAAAATAAACCTTATTCATGTGAAGGTATTTGGCTGGATAATGAGGGTCAGTTTACACAGAGATGTCATGATGTCTTTCTAATGAGAGTCTGTAATGTCCACAAGACCTTAACAGGACCTGATGATCACACTAGACACACAGATCATGTCATGAATTTCAATTGAGTGTCAGAAATACAAATGCCTACAAAGACAAACCTCACAGGAAAAGACCTAGATCCTAGGTGTGCACTGTGCTGCAGAAGCTAACTAACTTCCTCTCTTCATAACTGTCACTACCCATGAGTACCAAAAGATGGCCAAAATGTCAGGGAAATGGAAAAATGACTTTGGGGTAGATCCCAAGGTGTCCTTAATATACTACCAAAGCAAAAACTAAAGCTAAGCCATAAAGTTATAACCTAGGAAGTACTAAATGAGACAGACATAAAGGAATCCAGGAGGTATAGCTGGACTAAGAGCTCCCACAAGGAGTCCTTGTAGGGGAAATCCTGGTCACACCTACTTGGGGCTGGAGACAGGTATCGCCGACCACGCCCACTTGAAAAGGTTTAAGAGTGAGGGGTGAGCACATGGGGAGCCTTCTTCTTCCCTTGCTCCCTGCTGCTTGGCTAGGCCGATCTGGGTGAGTGGTATTTTCTTAAATACCTTTATAATCTAGACCAGACTCCATATTGTGATCTGCTTTAAGTCCTGATTTCAAGCATTTGGTAGCATGGACTGTGGTGCTCTGAGAAAAATGTGTTGTGCTCTGCAATACTGTCTGGGAGTGCAGGGGGCGTTGCCTTGGTAAGCATCAGGTAATCTATCATTTATGTATAAGAGAAGCTGGGAGCCCTACAGAACACACAAAGACTTCAAAGAAGTAAACTCATTGCTCCTGAGCCACATTTTGCTGTATATGAACAGCTAGCCCAAATCTGTAGAGGACTCAGATTCACTGTTACTAGAGAACGTCATGGAAGTTGTCTTTGGAACTGGGTGATTAGCAAATCAACAGTTTGCTCCTTCAATGATACAGAATCAGTCTTGCCTGTGCCCTTCTCTGCTTTAACAGTTTATAGTTTATTCACTTTATTGACTTTCCTTCTATTAATAGCCCCAAAGCATTCAACTATAAACAAATACTATATGATGTAAGACCAGCTTCACACAGCACTAAATGAATAGATCACTATTGTTAGTAAACAATTTGTTAGGAACTTCTTATATTTATAGCATCAAACACATCATACTAAGAAACATTTCTTAAGCAGAATTTCAGAAAGTACTGGAAATAATAAACACCTTTGCATGACACACAGTGCTTGATGAAAAGGCACTAGTGTCTCCCTCAGCAAGAGTTTATTAAAAGATCAGTAATACAGCAAAATATTGGGTAACTCTGGCTTATTTGTCTCCATTTCCTGCAAATATCTATTTCTGAAATAATCACCATGGGTAACTGGCTTGTAAATCTACTCAGTCCCCACTCCTCCAACTGGGTTGGAAGATAGACCTTTCTGGCTTCTAACAATTTATCTATTGTATTACCTTCCTCTAATATTCATAGGAAGTTTTTCTTTCATTTAGTTCTATTAACTAAGGCTCTATATTAATGATGGAAGACACAACGAATTGAGCAATGGAAAAATACATCTGTATTTCTTTATATACAACAGGATTAAGAACTCAGGCTTTGGTGGAAAATACCAGTTCTATTTGTTAGCATATATATTAACTCTAAATACAATTTTTGTTTTGTTGTCTTGTGTTTTAAGGTGGTGTATCAATATATAATCCAGAATTGCTGGCTACAAACTCACAGCAATTCTCCTGCCTCCAAAGTGCTGGGATTATAGCTATGCACCCCCATACTAGGCTTCAATAGATTCTCTTAAGGCAAGAATACAGTTTCATCATCTATAAAATATGAATAACATTACATAGTTGCTGAATTACATAAGGTAAAACACACAAAGCAAAACAGTAAATACCTTTTTCACAGAAGTATAAGGTGACAGCTGCCTTTATCAATATTTTGAGGCAAACATTATTATACTGAATATACAACACTCAAAATCACAGAAGGGTTAAGCTGCTGACTGACTCAACCTAGTCTTCATAGACTGACTGCACCATGAATTCTTGGAACAATAATACTGTGGAACACATGACAATTGTGGTGCACAGGTGACAGTCACCCAAATACACTTATTCTAATGTAGGTGTTCCTGTCTGGCCACAGACTGGAAGAAAAAAAAATCTATGAACTGCATGTGAACAGCAAGGAAGTCTAAGATCATTAAACAGAAAAATTCGGGAAATAGGCAGATGTTCTTAAAGAACAGAGAACTTCACTTTTGGAGTTTTGAATTTTGCTTTGAGATAGAACCTCCATATGTACCCCAAATTCACATAAAAGTTTGATCCACCTGCCTCAGCCCCTCAAGTGCTGGGAATGAAGATGAGCAAGAGCACACCCAGAAATACTGTTACACACTGGAAACAACTAGTATCTTGAAAAATGAAGAGCAAATACTACCATCTGCTACCATCTCATATTAATAATGGAACACTGGTAAATTACTAAATAACATCCATGCTATCAAGTGCACATTTGGCATTAATAACCAGTGTTTTTAATAACATGAAGCATGAATAACAGTGTGAAACAACATGAAGACACCAGTGCAATGTCATACATAATAGCTTCACTGCTCCTCAAGCCCTCTGTGCCTTGACCTTCATTCATCCATCTCTAATCTCTATCAACTCTTGACTTTGTTTTTAACCTTCTCCAGATGTACATTTTCCATAATGACATGAAGATGGAGTCACAGGATTCCTGCCCTTTTCAGATTGACTCTTTCACTTAGGAAGACACCTTTAGGTTTCAATGGTATCTTTTCATAGATCAACAGTATACTTCTTTTTTACCATTAGTAAACCACTGCCTGATGTAATTTAAAACTGATGAATGAAGATACATTTTTGTTTCTTCCAATTTTACCCATCAAGAACAATGTTGCTGTGAATACTGGTGTGCAAGGTTTTTGGTTTTGGTCCTTTGGGTAGACACAGGGAGTATGTTTAGCCTTATGAGGAACTACCCAACTATCTCCCTAAAAATGGCTATATAATTATGCATCCTCACCACCAATGACAGTCCCTGATGCGCCATGTTTTTCCTCACCTTGAATTCCCATTATTTTCATAGTATATTGCCTTATTAATCTGTATTTCTCTTTTGACATATGCAGAGCATTTTCTCCCATGCTCTATTTACCATCTGTGCATCACTTGGGGGAGTTGCCTATTCGTATCTCCTGTTCATGTTTTAATTGGTTGCTTTCTTACTTTTTTAATAGGCTGGCTATTATAACGTTATAATTTATCATTGAAATGTTAAAAGAAATCCACATCTGTGCCCAATCTTTCACTATATTAGGGCACAGTTTTGTAATTTCAGTCGAGCCCAACTTTTAATTTTTCCTTTGTAGATTGCACCTTTGGTATGTTACCTAAAATTCGTCATTACACTGAAGTTCATCTCCATTTCCTCCACACTGTCTTCCAGGAACTTTGTGTTTTACATATGGAGGTGTAATCCTTTTTCAGTTCAGACCTAAATTCAATGTCTAGTTTTTGTTATACACATGTGCAGTTGTCCTACTGTCATTTGCTGAAAGGATAATCTTTCCCCATTGCTGGTCCATTTGTGGGCTGTCTATAATGCCCCACTGGCTAACCCTTCTGGTCTTTTCTCATTTACTTTCATGGTAGGCCATGAACTAAAATGGATATTGGTCCTATTTCTCCTACACGGTTCTATTCTAGGTCTTCACATTTCTATATGAACTTAGGAAGAAATTTGTTGATAATAACAGCAACAAAAAACTGGATCTCTAATAACCTCAAAATTTTTATGTGATTGGTATTATATTTAAGACACTGATCAAGTCAGAGGAGTTTTTGTTTTTTTCTTTTGGTGTTGGGGCTCAAATATAGGGCCTTGCTTATACTAGGCATAGGCTCTACCATTGAGACAAATTCCTAGCCTTATAGATGAAGTTATTTGAAATGGAATCTTAACAGCAGTAAGTTTTCCTAAGTAAACCACTATGACACTGCATAGGAGAGGCAACGTTTATTTTGTTCCTGGATCTTAGTGGAAAAATTGTTTCTGACGATTAAATAAAATATTAGCTGATGTTATCTTGGAACTTGCATGCATATTCAACAAATGGATGGAGTCCTTCTTTATTCTTAATTAGCAGAGAGGTTCCATCACAACTATTAGATTATGATGACTCCTTTTTCTGTATCAATTGATGAAATAAGATGACTTTTTGCCTTCTTTAGTTTGCTATTTTGATGAATTCTTTGACTTACAAATGCTAGGCCAGTCTTGTACTTTGAAAATCAATTCCACTCAGTAACTACATATAATTCTTTCTACACAGCATTGCACTAAATTTGCTAATGTTCCTAAGATTTCTGCATCTAACTCACAAGATATCTGTCTATAGTTTTATAATACCTTTTCACAGTTTTGTCTCAGGGTATTCATTTCTAATTCCTTAAAGATACAATTTAGATTTTTGATTCATTAATTATTACTAATTTCTTAGTTTTTAAAATGGGTATTGGTGTTGGGCCTGTATGTCTGTCTTTTAAGGGTCGGATCCCCTGGAACTTTAGTTACAGCAGTTGGGAGCTGCCATGTGAGTGCTGGGAATTCAACCTAGGTCTTCTGGAAGTGCAGCCAGTGCTCTTAACCACTGAACTATCTCTCCAGCCCCATATTCTTGGTTTTTAATGCATACTTTCAATATTCTAAACATTTCTGAGCACTGCTTTTTACTCACCTCACAAGGATAGTCATATGTGTTTTAATTTTCTTTTAAAATATTTGTCAGTGTCTGAAGAGTTTGATTCATGTGTCACTTAGAAATAATGTTCTGAACCTCCAGATAGTTGGGGTTGCCCATCTCTTTCCATTTTATTAACATCTAATTTAATTCACCAATGGTTTGTGAGCATAGTTTATTTCCTATTGTGTTAATGGTAATATCTTTTATGACTGAGAATATTATCTGCCTTAATGAGTATGTTCTGTGCAAACTTAACAAGTGTGAATTCTCTTGATGTCTGAAATACTCTGTACCAATGAAATCCAGTTGACTGGTGTTACTGTTCAGTTCACTTATGTAATTCCTGATTTTCTGCTCCTGGATCTTTCAATCACTGGTACTGTAAGGAAGTCATGTCTCACTATCACATCATGGTCCATTCCTCATTGCTGGCTTTCTTGCCTCAGATACGGTGACGGTTTATCATTGGTCACCCTATATATTAAGGATTTTTAGTTCCCTTTCTTTTTCTTGTTTTTATCTGTGGCAATTGTCCTTGTCCCCCAGGTATTTTAACTAGAATTACAATGCTTATTTTTTCTACCTCTTTAATTTACTACTGCACATTAAATGTAGACCTCTAGGGGGAAATACATACTTGAGTCTTGTTTTAAATTCTCTCGGAAATCTCTTCACATATTTAGATTCCTGAGACTTATGATGACTGCTGATACTTGTATATTAATAAGTTTCTTACCATTAATTTATATTTCTTTTCTTGTTTGACACATATTTTCTGACTTTTATAGTACTGAATTTTATCTAATACCATTTTCGTTTCTCTTACCATGTCAATTATACTTTATTGTAATACTTTCTGCATAGTTGCCCTTGAGTTGACAACATATATTTATAATTAATGCAAGTAGACTTTGAAATCAGTTTTTAATTGAAATAGAATTATATCACTTTCCCCTTTCACATTCCTCCCAATAGCTCTCCCTTCTTTATCCCCTCTCTCAAGTTGATATTCTTTTTCTTTATTATTGCTACATATATGTGTGCACAAATATATATGTGTGTATATATACAAACAAACAGGCATAGCTCCTAAATCTTTGGCTCAGAGAACAGGGGGTAGAAAGTTTATCAGAGCCAGAATAATAGGGAGTCTGCTGTGAAACAGTCTGTCCTAGAAATGGCTATATAAACAATACTAGAATAACAGCCATATCAATGTACACATTAACATAGAAAGGGAAATGTTTCACAGGTTCTCAGTCCTAGAGAAAGAACTGCAGGCAAGTAGTGACTGCTGGGAGAAGGAAAATGAACCACTGTAGATATTTGATTTTTAACAGATCTTGAGGATTAGGCTCTCCATATCCTTGCTTACGTTATTCATTTGTAATTTTGAGCCAACAATTCTTTGATGAACCTGGGGAGAATCCTTGGTTTTCAGAATGTTCAGTTTTTGGTTTGTTTGTTTTTTTTTTTTTCCTTATGAGGACAAGCTTGATAGCTTCTGAGTGCCTTACAACCTAACAACGGATCTGTACTTTCTTAATTTAATTTACCTTCCTTATTTTCTCATTTCTTCTTTATGTGGAGTTAATTTTCCTTTTCATTTTTTTCACTTTCAAGGATGTCTCCTTTTCCTAAGTATTTGACACTAATTTCCTCCTAAGCACTGTTTCCATTGCACCCTACAGATTTTAATTCTGCATCTTTACTTCATATCTACAATCCAACAGGCCTTTAATATGTTTCTGCTTAGAATTAGAAATCCATCCCAATCCTACCAGTCTATACTATACATTTTCTGCTATATTTGTATTTCTAAAATCTTCTATTGACTATTAATTTCATTTTCTTTAGTGTGGAGCCAACCAGCCTTTATACTCTTTTAACTGCATTTTTTGCCTTTTCGTCCATGAGTCCCCAGAACAATATTCCTGAAATAGGACATTTGGTAGGTATGACAAAGTTCCTATATGCAGTGTGCAGTATAGAAGCTAATCATCTTTAAAAGTTTCTAGTAAGGTAGAACAGAAATTTAAATTTAATTTAATCTTCACTCATTTAAAATTAACAGGTCTCATATATATACTGACAACCCCATGGGACAGGGCATCCCTCTAGAGATGGATTGTCACCATTCTGGGTATAGTAAGTGAAATTCACAGACTAATTAGATACTACTATGTATACTTTTGTCTAATAACTTATAGTATTCTAGCACAATAAAGAAATAAGCATGTTTCTGTTACAATCAATAAGGAAGAAACCGAATTGTTCAGAGAAAGCACAGGTCATGCCCTAAGAATCTCCATGAAGTCAGCAACCACTGTCTTGAGAAAGAAAAACATCAAACTAAAAAAAATAAACTTCAGGGTGAAGGCAGAAATTATTTTAGGAAGTTCTTTGAATGCAAGGACACACAGTAAACAAAATTATTTGTACATTTGTTGAAAGAATGAAAAAAAAAACAAAAACAAAAACAGAGGAGGAAGAGACAAATTTATCCCTAGAAACTAAGTGTAGCTTGGTATGCACACACACACACACACACACACACACACACACACACACACACACATCTCCAAGAGAAATTAAGTTTGCTACTATATAACTAGCTGAATTGATTGTTAATTGGTTCAATTTTCTATAAGGTAACAGAATTATTTCATAGGTAATATAATTGGATTACTGAAGCAACTAAAGCAGCTTTACTACAAGTGGTTGGAGACCTTCAGATCTCTTAAGGAGGTAGGAGGCTCTTTCCTTGCAAATGACTTAAATCTTCCTTTGGCTCAAGAAAAATAAAATCTACTAGAAAACTGAAAAGATAGAATAGCAGTAGAAAAAAAATGCTATCTATGTGTAGGAATGTACACATGTGAATACAGATACCTACAAAGTCCAGAAGAGGGAATGAGGACCAAGAAAGGGCAGTGGAAAGGGGTGAATAATAATAATACATAAAAAAAACCTATTGAAAGCTATCTGAGTATAAACTCACTGTTAAGGTGGCCTGGTCATCTTTGTTTACAGGTAACAAGTATTTAAAGAGGTAGCAATTATTACTTTACCAATCATAAAAGACTTGCTATGGATTGAGTGGGTAGCCTAGGTCAATGGTTCTCAACCTATGGGTTGTAACCCCTTCAGGGGTCGAATAATCCTTTCATAAGAGTCACATAACAGATATCCTACATATCAGATATTTACATTAGCAAAATTACAGTTATAAAGTAGCAAAGAAATAATTTTACAGTGGGAGTTACCACATTAGGAACTGTATTAAAGGGTCACAGAATTAGGAAGGTTGAGAACCACTGGCCTAGACTATACATTGGTACATGAGCTAGAGCTCCACCTGTGCAAAGTCCAAATGTTCTGAACTTGTGCCTCATAGCCAATAGGAAGGTAGACCCAATTTATTCACAGTAACAGACCCAAGTACAGCAAAGCTAGTGCCTCCATACAATTCCTTACCTGACCTATAACGTTCATCTCGAGAGCCTGAGGATCTTCGGCGGTGGTATCGAGAGGCTGAGGAAGGGGTGACAGGTGCCCGTCGCTCTTGAGGCAAAGCTTGGTCCACTCCTGGATACAAGGTAAAACAGCAGAATGAGGGTGAGGCTGTTCTCAGTAGCTAAGCTAAAAAAAAGCTTAGTTTTATTAAATATTCACTCATTAGCAATCAATAAAGCTCTGATAAGCTATTAATCCAACTCTGGCAGAGTACTAAACACCACACTATACCACTATAAAATAATAACTTCAAGCTGAAGATTAAGTTGCTTTTCATTGTGCAAAAAATATCTGTCACAGTTTTCCAAATGAAAGGAAGAATGTTAATGTTTTCAAAATCATGATATAAGCACACTGCCATTTCTACAATGCAAATTTCAGTACAGATTATAAATAGTGGAAATGCTAATGTGTCTAAAACTTATGTTTTCACAAACTCAAAGGATTCTTGTAAGTTCCAGGAAACTGACTTGGATTCAGCTCAAACAGGTCAGCTATACTACAGATAGGTACTGTCAATAAACAGTCCAAGGCCCCTACCTTTCCCTGGTCCTGATACCTTCCCCTTCAATCACCAGAACCTAATTTTTTTTTTCCCTAAACCTAATCTTGTCCTCTGCTCTGCCAACATCTTGCCAGGTCTAAGAGGTGCCAGAGAATTCCATACAGCCTGGACCACAATGAAACAACCAGCTTCCTCAGGACATGGCAGCAACCCAGCTTCCTCAGGTCCCCTGAAGATGGTCAACACTCCCCAGGTCAGCAGGAAGTAGCCTCAAGAACTGGACACCCTCACTCCCTACCCTGCCACACCTAACTCCTCAACTTTTAAATAATAAAGGTGGGAATGTTATGATTCAGGCCTTAGGCTGGCCTGCCCCCTATAACCTGGCAGAATGTATTCAAGCAGTACCCTGGCCAGCCCAGAGTCCTATGACTGCTATGTCACTATGTAGTCTGCACACAGGTGCAAAGGTCCCTTTAAGAGACAAACTCTGCTCACTTCTACTCTCCTACTGTTCCTCTAAAGGGGCAGACAAAAACTTTTCCTCTCTTTTCTCTCTCCCCTCTTCTCTCCCTACACCCTCTCTCGCACTCTCTCGCTCTCTTTCTCATCTCTTTGCCCTCCCTTCCCTTTCTCCACTCCATTCCCTTTCCCTAATAAAACTTCCTGTAGTAATATATTATATATGATTTATTAAAGCTTGCCTGAGGATTCAGAAAGTAAAGTCAGCCACAAGCCATAGAAGATAGGCACATACCTTTAATCCCAGCAGTCAGAAGCTGGGAGGTAGTGGTACACACCTTTAATCCTAGGACTCAGGATTAAGAGATAGATGGATCTCTGTGAGTCCAAGGCCACCTAGATCTACACAAGAGTGAATCAGTCTAAAAGAGAATTATAGCTCACACCTTTAAACCCAACATTAGGGGAGTATAAGACAAAAGCAAGGTCTCACAGAGGCAGTCATTCTCCAGCCATTTAATGCTAAGTAGATGAACAAGATGAATTTGAACATAGCTTATATGAATTATTAAAAATGTGATCGTAGACTCAAAGACAAAAGAGAAAATTGCTCCCACTAGGTAGTAATGACAATCACTTCTTTAGAAAGAACAGGGAAAATTAGAAGACATAAAACATGAGCTACTCCCCCCAAAAATATATATGGATTTCAGTAACAATGAGCCTATTTTAATATCCCTTATCATATGTCAAACTTATGAAGCCAAATAGTTCTGCTCTGGGCTAACATTTAACTTTGAATTTACAGCCCTCATTTTTCTGTTTTTTTTTTTTTTAATTAATTTTTTTCCAGCCCAATCACAGTTTCCCCTCCCTCCCTACTCTCCTCCAAGTCCCTCCCCCTAACCTCTGCTACCCTGACCATCCACTCTTTCTCCTTTTCCTTCAGAAAAGAATAGGCCTCCCATGTATATCAGCTAGATATAGCATACCAAGATGCAGTACAACCAGGCACTCCCTCTCCTATTAAGGCTGTATGAGGCAACCCAGTAGGAGGAAAAGGGTCCCAAAAGCAGGCAAAAGAGACAGCCCCTGTTCCCACTGTTAGGAGTTCCACAAGAAAACCAAGATACACAACTGTAACATATATGCAGAGGGCCTACCTAAGTCCCATACAGGTTCCTTGATTGTTGGTCTAGTCTCTGTGAGCCGCTATTAATCCAAGTTAGTTGATTCCATGGGTTTTCTTGTGGTGAATCCTCCCCTCCCCCTCTTCTTCAAAATTCCCTGAGTTCTGACTAATGTTTGGCTTTGGGTCTCTGCATCTGTTTTCCATCAGTTGCTAGGTGAAGCCTCTTTGATGACAATTGATAGGCCTGACTCTTAGACAACATATAGTCTTTTTTCCATTCACCATAGTTTCTACTGCTTACATAATGATCAGGATAATGTTGATGATGAAAAACTCACATGAGAATGGGATTAATATATTCCCATTTTATTTATACCTTCCTATTAATTGTCATGCTTTTAATGTACTTATTTGCTGATACTTTTTAAATACTCCAACTGAAAAACAAACCATTTCCATACTTTTCCTCCCCTAGTCAAACACTCACAATGTAGAAATAATTTGTTTGTTTTCATTGAAGTTTACTTGAGTCCCTTTCTCCTCTAACCTGAGTCACCAGACCTGCTGTGCCATTTAGGATCTCTTTCATTCTGGACTTGCTTTGGTTTTGCAGAATTTTAGGTCACTGGTTCCTTGATCCATGTCTTTCTTCTCCTTATATTTTAATGAGGTATCTAAAGTAGCTTCTTTAGAAAAGATAAAAGAGAAATAACACATAGAGGTCTTGGGTGTCCCCAAGGTTGTTTTTCTACTGTACCAGGAATAGGTCCTGGATATTCTAAGTGAAATTTATGTTTACTTCTTGTCTTTCATTTTCATTATTTCCCCAAAGTTCATCATTATTATGCTATAATCTTACAGTGTCTCTTCAGTGACAACTTTCATAATTTACTCTTTATTTTCATTTAAGGAGCTGATAGCCAGTTCTCTTCTTGTGGCAGAACCCTAATAGACCTCTTTCAGACAGATCTTTAATTTGGGTTGATTGAGATATTGAGTGTCCTGCATCTTGAGAAAATGTATCACTCTGTGGCTGAGACTGTTTTCAGGACAGTGTAGGTACTCTGATACAGTACTTTGGACTACAGGATTTGTCTGATTATGTCCAAACCTGGAGCCTTGCTAACTTTAATTCCTCAGACAGTACATATGTCCATAAGGACTGAGCAGAGATGGACTGGCGAGATAGCTCAGCCATTCATAGCACTGCTATTAATCTGCTCTTCCAGATGACAGGGTCCAATTCTCAGCACCCACATGGCAGCTGAACAAGGGATCTGACACCTTTACAACAATGCACATATGATAAATTTAAAATATATATATATATATATATATATATATATGACTGAGCAGAGGTAGCCACCATTTCCCATAGGTTGTTTCTTTCAGCTACTTACTGAGTGATATCCATGATGTCCACTTAGCATCTTAATGTACTGGCTTTCACTTTGCCAAGGAATTCCTCTACTTTACATATTATTTTACATATTACCACTTGTCATTGTTGGAACAGGTCAAGGAGCAGCAGAGGTAAACATACACTTTCAACTTGCCAGGTTCACCAGCTGTAAATTTCTGTACTATTAATACTATTTTCCTATATAGTTCACAAGTATAAATCTCCTCAGAACTACTTTCATCCTTCACCTCTTCTCAGGACCCATAGTATACAGAGCCAAGACTGCTATCTGGTTTATTGATAAACCTTCTCTGGCTGTCATCAGTGGAGTAATTATGTACACTTGCTTTCATGGAGTGAAATGCAGTCAACTACAGATGTTTTAAAAGAAAAAATTAATACAATGAGGCAGAAGAGCTCCAACAGGTTCCCAGTAACAAAATGTACATTAAAATAGTGTTTGAGTCAATCTGACACAAGCGACCTGTGTGCTGGACTGAGTTCAGCGCCAGGATCCGAACACTGAACACCCAGAGGCAGCCCTGCCTCCATCCTCCGGCCCAGGTAGGCCAGGAACTGTTTCCAGTTCCAGTTTGTCATCACTGCTCAGAGTCATCTGACACAAGCAACCAGCATGCTGGACAGAGTTCGGGGGTGGAATCTGACACACTGAGGGCTAATGACAGCTCTGCCTCCAACTGCCGACCCAATGGGACGCAGCATGCCCGAACACTGCCGGCACCCGGGTAACAGTGACACCTCCATCCATGAGAAGAGGACCGACATCAGAGTATTGCATCTACCAGAAGAGATGGTCCCACACCCACCAGGAGAGCAAGAAACTCTTGCTACACCCACCAGAAGAAAGGATGAGAAGAGGACAAGATAAAACGACATCCAAAAACAGAAAACCCAATATGACACCACAAGAGACTAGGAACCATACACCAGCAAGACCTGAACATCACGATGCAGATGAACCAGAAGAGAACAACCTTAAAAATATCTTCATGAAAATGATAGAGGATCTCAAAGAGGACATGAGAAAATCCCTTAAAGAAATGGAAGAAAAAACAAACCAAAAAATACAAGATATAAGTAAGTCTCTCAAGGAAACAGTTCAAGACCTAAAAACTGAAATAGAAACAATAAAGAAAGCACAATATGAGGGAGTGCTGGAAATAGAAGAGCTGGGTAAATGATCAGGAACTACAGATGTAAGCATAACCTACAGAATACAAGAGATGGAAAAGAGAATCTCAGGAGTTGAAGACACTAGCTGAAATAGATTCATCAACCAAAGAAAATCTGAAGTCCAACAAATCCCTATCACAAAATATCCAGGAAAAATGGGATACTGTGAAAAGACAAAACCTAAGAATAATAGGTATAGAAGAAGGTGAAGAAATCCAACTCAAACGCACAGAAAACATTCAACAAAATCATAGAAGAAAACTTTCCGACCTAAAGAAAGACATGCCAATGAAAATACAAGAAACCTACAGAGCACCAAATAGACTGAACAAAAAAAGGGTCTCCTCGCCACATAATAATCAAAACACCAAACATACACAACAAAGAAAAAACATTAAAAGCAGCAAAGGAAAAAGGCCAAGTAACCTATTAAGGCAAACCTATCAGAATCACACCTGACTTTTCCATGGAAACTCTGAAAGCCAGAAGGTCCTGGATAGATATTCTACCTACACTAAGAGACCATGGATGCCAGCCCAGACTACCATACCCAGCAAAGCTTTCAATCATTATAGATGGAGAAAACAAGATATTACAGACAAAACCAAATTCAAATAATACATATCCACCAATCCAGCCCAACAGAAAGTTCTGGAAGGAAAACTGCAACCCAAGGAAGTTAACTACAACCAGAAAAACATAGGCAATAGATAATCCCAACTTACCAACAGCCAAAAGGAAAAAGGGACAGAATTCCACACGTAATCTTGCCACCATCACCAAATCAAAAACAAATAAGAATGAAAAATAATCAATGGTCATTAATACCCATCAACATTAATGGTCTTAACTCCCCTATAAAAAGACACAGATTAGCAGAATGGATAAGAAGATAGAATCCTTCCTTCTGCTGCCTACAAGAAACTTACCTCAACTTCAAAGACAGACAGCACCCAAGAATTAAAGGTTGGGGAAAGATCTTCCAATCAAATGGACCCATAAAACAAGCGGGGATAGCAATCCTAATATCCAACAAATTGGACTTTAAACTAAAATCAGTCAAAAGAGATGAAGAAGGTCATTTCCTACTCATCACAGGAGAAATCCAACAGGATGAAGTCTCAATTCTGAACATTTATGCCCCAAATACAAAGGCATCCACATTTATAAAAGAAACATTACTAAAACTCAAATCAAACACACTTATAGTGGGAGATTTCAACACCCCACTCTCACCACTGGACGGGAACACCAGACAGAAACTTAACAAAGAAACAAAAGAACTAATAGAAGTTATGGTGCAATTGGACTTAACAGATATCTATAGAACATTCCACCCAAATACAAAACAATTTACCTTCTTCTCAGCGCCACATGGAACCTTCTCTAAAATCCACCACATACATGGCAACATAGCAAACCTCAACAGGTACAAAAAAATTGAAATAACCCCCTGTGTCTTATCAGACCACCATGCTTTAAAATTAGAATTCAACAACAACACGAACTATAGAAAACCTTCAAACTCATGGAAATTAAGTAACACTCTATTTCACAATTCATGGGTCCAGGAAGAAATAAAAACAGAAATTAAAGATTTCCTAGAATTCAATGAGAATGCAGACATAATATATCCAAACCTATGGGATACTTTGAAAGCACTGCTAAGAGGAAAGCATAGCAATAAATGCCCACATGAAGAAACAGGAGAATAATCACACTAGAGAATTAACAGCACAACTGAAAGCTTTAAAAAACAAAGAAGGCAATACACCCGGGAGGAGCAGACGCCAGGAAATAATCAAATTGAGGGCTGAAATCAATAAACTGGAAACTAGGAGAACAATACAAAGAATCTATATAACAAAAAGTTGGTTCTTCGAGAAAATCAACAAGATAGACAAACCTTTATCCAAACTTACCAAACAACAAAGAGTGAACATCCAAATTAATAAAATCAGGAATGAAAAGGGGGACATAACAACAGACACAGAGGAAATCCAGATCAGGTCATACTTTGAAAACTTATACTCCTCAAAATTTTAAAGTCTAAAGGAAATGGACAATTTACTGGACAGATTTCATTTACCAAAATTACATCAAGAACAGATAAGCAACTTAAATAGACCAATAACCTCTAATGAACTTGAAGCAGTCATTAGAAGTCTCCCAACCAAAAAAAGCCAAGGGCCAGAGGGCTTCAGTGCAGAATTCTATCAGAAATTCAAAGTACAGCTAATACCAATTCTCCTCAAAGTATTCCACATAATAGAAGCAGAAGGGTCATTACCAAACTCTTTTTATGAGGCTTCAATAACCTTGTTAACCAAGCCACACAAAGACACAACTAAGAAAGAGAACTATAGACCAATATCCCTCATGAACATTGATGCAAAAATTCTCAATAAAATATTGGCAAATCGAATCCAAGAACACATCAGAGAAATCATCCATCATGATCACGTAGGCTTCATCCGAGGGATGCAAGGATGGTTCAACATATGAAAACCCATCAATGCAATCTACCATATAAACAGATTGAGGAAAAAAACACATGATCATCTCACTAGATGCCGAAAAAGCCTTTGACAAAATCCAACACCCCTTCATGATAAAGGTCTTGGAGAAATCAGGGAAAACAGGAACATACCTCAACATAATAAAAGCAATATATAGCAAAATGACAGCCAACTTCAAATTAAATGGAGAGAAACTCAATGCAATTTCTCTAAAATTGGGATCAAGACAAGGCTGTCCATTCTCTCCATACCGCTTCAATATTGTCCTTGAAGTTTTAGCTAGAGAAATAAGACAACAAAAGGAGATCAAGGGAATACAAATTGGAAAGGAAGAAGTCAAACTGTCACTATTTACAGATAATATGATAGTCTACATAAGTGACCCAAAAAACTATACCAGGGAACTCCTACATCTGATAAACACCTTCAGCAAAGTGTCAGGATACAAGATTAACTCAAAAAAATCTGTAGTCCTACTATATACAGATGACACATTGGTGGAGAAAGAAATCAGAGAAGCATCTCCCTTTATAATTGCCCAAAACAACACAAAGTACCTTGGAGTAACACTAACCAAAAAAGTGAAAGACCTGTATTGTAAGAATTTTGAGTCTCTAAAGAAAGAAATTAAGGAAAACACCAGAAAATGGAAAGATCGCCCATACTCTTGGAAAGGCAAGATCAACATAGTAAAAATGGCAATCTTGCCAAAAGCAATCTACAGATTCAATGCAATCCCCATCAAAATCCCAACACATTTCTTCACTGACGTTGAAAGAATAATTCTCAACTTTATATGGAGAAACAAAAGACCCAGGTTAGCCAAAAAAACCCTGTACAGTAGAGGAACCTCTGGAGGCATCAACATCCCTGACTTCAAGCTCTATTACAGAGCTATAGTCCTGAAAACAGCTTGGTATTGGCACAAAAATAGACAGGTAGAACAATGGAATAGAGTTGAAAACCCTGAAATTAACCCACCCACCTACAAACACCTGATTTTTGACAAACAATCCAAATATATACACTGGAACAAAGAGAATATCTTCAACAAATGGTGCTGTCATAACTGGATGCAAACATGTAGAAGACTACAGATAGAACCAAGCCTTTCGCCCTGCACAAAACTTATGTCAAAATGGATCAAAGACCTCAACATAAACCTAGCCACACTGAACCTATTAGAAGACAAAGTGGGAAATACCCTTGAATTAATCGGTACAGAAGACCACTTCCTGAACCAGTAGCACAGACACTGAGATGAACAATTGATAAATGGGACCTCCTGAAAATGAGAAGCTTCTGTAAGGCAAAGGACACAGTCAGCAAGACAAAACGACAGCCCACAGACTGGGAAAAGACATTCACCAACCACACATCTGACAGAAGGCTAATCTCCAAAATATACAAAGAACTCAAGAAGCTAGTCTCCAAAACACTAAACAATCCAATTAAAAAATGGGGTACAGAACTAAATAGACAATTCTCAATAGAGGAATCTAAAATGGCTGAAAGACACATAAGAAAGTGTTCAACATCCTTAGCCATCAGGGAAATGCAAATCAAAACAACTCCAAGATACCATCTTACTCCTGTCAGAATGGCTAAAATCAAAAACACCAATGAGTTTATGCTGTAAAGGATGTGGAGAAAGAGGAACACTCCTCCACTGCTGGTGGGAGTACCAACTTGTACAGCCACTTTGAAAATCAGTATGGCTTTCTCAAGAAAATGGGAATCAGTCTACCACAAGATCCAGCAATTCCTCTCCTAGGCATATACCAAAAACAAGCACATTCATACAACAAAGTCATCTGTTCAACGATGTTCATAGCAGCACTATCTGTAATAGCCAGAAACTGGAAGCAGCCTAGATGCCCCTCAACTGAAGAATGGATGGAGAAAATTTGGTACATTTACACAATGGAGTACTACTCAGCAGAAAAAAACAATGGAATCTTGAAATTTGCAGGAAAATGGATGGAACTCGAAGAAACCATTCTGAGCGAGGTAACCCAATCACAAAAAGACAAACATGATATGTACTCACTCATATGTGGATTTTAGACATAGAGTAAGGGATTACCAGCCTACAGTCCACACTGCCAGAGAAACTAGTAAACAAGGAAGACCCTAAAAGAGACAAACTTTGTCCCCTGGAGAAGGGGAAAGGGTCACCATCCCCTGAGCAAATTGAGAACATGGGAAGAGAGGGGAGGAAGCTATGAGAGTGAGAAGGGAAAAAAAGGAAGGATGAAGAGGTCATCAGGAAGCAGAAATTTTGAGTCAGGTATAGTTTAGAAGAAAGGACATATGATAGGTAGGATTTTAGTTGGGGGGTGGTGGTAGAGGAGGAAGGGAGGGAGAAGGGAACTGGGATCGTCATGTAATTCAATCTTGTTTGTAATTCAAATATATAAAAAAACAGAGTTTGAGTCAGTATTTCATTCATTATATTTATCTGACCTTGTTCCAATCAAGATTTGAAATGGTGTATTAACACACACACACACACACACACACACACACACACACACACACACACACACACACACAGCAAACAAAAAAAAATCAACAATTGAGTATGTAACTCTGTATAGAACTGAAGCTGTCACTATAAGGTCACTTGCAAGCTCATTTTCTTTCTCCTGCACAAGGCAAGTGACCAATCTTTTCCTGAAGCTGATATACCCTCAACAACATGAATACAAATGATTAGCAAAGCAGTTACAGTTCAGTGTTCACCACTGGGGAGAACTCAACACTTACTGGAGTGTTTAGTTTAAGGAACCATGATTGAAGACTAAATTTTAAAAGGTCACAGAGACCAGCATTCTCACAACAGGTAGTATATTGAGAGTTAGGAGGCTAACATGGGCACTGGGAAAGAAGGCATCATGAAACATAAAGGGTGTTAGTCCCTAACATGCAACACTCAGGAGTTTGGAACCACTGATTCTCATTCATTGAAAAAAAAATGTCAATACTGAATCCCTTCTCCTACAATATTTTTTTGAGGCAACTGCATGCAAGCCATATGCCAAGCACCAAGTCAGCTCTAGGATCCATAAGCATGAAGAGGGAGAACCACACAGATAAGCATAGGTAATAGCAGCCTTAGATTCCATTGGTTTAGACTCACTCTTGTAACAATGCACTTGGCAGTATGTACACCTCTCTCTGAACAACGAAATAATTTCTCTTTAATGACTTGGACATCAAACTTGAACAAGTTCTATATAAAATGAATTTCCAGTACTTTGGTAGGAAAGGTACTGGTCTGATCTGGCCTCAACTGTTTTTGTGTAACTGCACAATAAAGCAAACTGTGTCTTTTAAGTTAACTTTCCGGTAGAACCCCCAATATCCATCTTAAACCCTATGCATAATTGGATGTGCATACAATTTAAATCAGATGTTGTCAAAGATAGTAGAATAATAGTTTAATCCCAGCACTCAGGAAGCAGAGGCAGGTGGATTTCTGTGAGTTCAAGACAATCCTAATCTACACATAGTAAATTGCAGGCCAGCTAGGCCTACATGGTAAGACTCTGTGTGTCTGTCATCCTGTTCCCTCACATCACATTGAATATGCCATACACAGTAAGCAAAGACTTACATAAGCAAATTTGTTGATCAAAACAGAAAACCATCCATTATGTCCCAGGTAATCAAACTCTTCCTTTCCTTAGACAGCATAAAAGGAGGCCCCAAACAAAAATCAGGTTCTTGAACAGTTTCTTACTCTCTTGCAGTGTTTCTTTTCTATGTGCATGATTCCTTTGCTTTTTAATAGTTTCCTAGCTACTCTGCAGTCTTTGTGGGTTTTTATTTCACTGTTAAATAAAAGACCAAGAACTGGATATTCCAGGCTTAGACCCCACATGCCTTGGTGTCTGTGACCGTGGACAAGTTCTTTAACCTTTCCTAGGCTTTCCATCTGTATTTGAAAACTAACAAGTAACAAACACTTCAAATCACTGGCTTAAGGATTCTATTAAAACCAGGAGATGAGTTCTGTTATTTATGCCATTTTGTTGATGAGGTAATACAGACACAGAAGTGGAACTTAAACACTGTGCTAATGGGGGAAGACCTTCTGTGTATATGTTTGCCTTATTGGTTGATAAATAAAGCACTGTTGGCCAATAGGAAAGCAAAATAGGTGGGGCTAGAAGTAGATGAGGATTCTGGAAAATGTAGTAAAGAAGAGTTGCCATGTGATCCCTGGGAAGACAGGACGCATAAGGCCAGCGTCCTTGATAAGATAAGTCTTTATAAAATATATAGATTAATGGTTATGGTTGATACTTAAGACAGAGCTAGCAGATAAGAAATCCTAGTCATTGGCCAACAGCATTGCAGTTTAAATAAGACTCTCTCTTATTTGGGTGTGCTGGCAGAACTCAGGAGGGTGGCGGAAAAGTTATCTTTACACTGTGCCACTCTTAGATCTAAGCTTTCTTTTCATTCAGAATCACCTTTGTGTTTGCGCTAAGGGCCCCTCCCAGTTGCTCACAGATACCTCTCCCCCAAGCACAAAGAATTCTAGTCACCTCACTTTCTGGCCCTGATGACCACAAAAGCAAGCACCAAACTCATCTATCTGGAACCAAAGACATCTCCAACTGTTGCCCACCTTCCTCTCCAGCTGATCTTCCGAGTCAATCAAGAATTGTGTTTCTTCCCAAGTTTTGCCTTGTCTCACTAATTTCACCTCTTTAAATGCCTCACCTAACCAACAGGTTTGGAAATCTGAAGAAAAAAGTGAGGGAAAAAAGCAGGAATAGCATTATTTATTTGTCAATTACTTATGGATTGACATTAAAGGACTCCTCAACAAAAGTTTCTGTTATAGTTGTTACACCTAACCATTGCAGATGAGCAAACAATGTAGTGTCTTCCGTGAACACTGTGCTCAGACAGACACTAGACACCAGAATAATCCCTATGTTATCCCTAAGAACAGGAACAGGTGGGACACCAATCTGTCTTTCTAATTTGCAACTCAATAGGTTAGAGGCCACAAGGGAGGAAAGAAAGCCTTGAGTTACTTAAGACACAATATTATGGGAAGGGATGTCTAAATTTATATTATAAAAGAAATATACTAAAAGTCTTTGATTTGAAATATAATTTAAAATGTCAGATACATGAGGAATATTTTAAAAATATTATTTGTGATCTAAGATAAGAAGACCTTGATCCAAACTGGTCTGAATACTTTGAACACTGAATACCTTCAATGAATTACTCTGCCTCTATATCTAGGATTTCAAATGTGCCATGGAAAACTACAATGAACAAAACCTCTGAAGTGCTCCCAGGGTATCCACTGGAACTCACTCTCTTCTTCCCTGGCACTGAAAATAAGTTCCCTGCTGGAGCTCCAAGGCTACCATAGGCCATAAGGCATGTGGAGCCTATCTGAGGTACTCTGTGAAATTGCTGGAGAATTTTTCTTATTTTCAGACTGTCCAAAACTGAATCAAGTCCCACTGTCTTCTAGCATCTCATTGTAGTCTCGGGATCACACAGCAAGCCCTATTTTTACAATAAGTATAATTAAGGAATTACTCAGGAAGTAAAAAGTACTTGTATGATTAGGTAAGGCACTTTCTACATTTGCTTTGCACTAACACAGATGAGGATACCACAAAACAGAAAATTGAGACTTCATTCTGAGCATCTTAGTACCTACCCTACCATGTAAACTGAATTCTTACATTACTTTCACTGTTACTTCCAGCTCACCTTTTACTAGCACAGAGCTACCATGTACTATCATACATTTGTTTTGTAATCATTTTCCTGTTACAGTATGTTGATGGGGAATCCATGAACTAGCAAAGTATGAATGATCTGAAACCTGTGACTATTTGACATTTGCATTAAACTGCTACCCTGCATTATATGTTTATTTGTTTTGTTTGAGTGCCATTTCTGTTACTGATTAGCACTAATATGGCCAAATGACATTTAGATTCATCCAAATCAGAAATAAGAACAGAATTGTTACTACAGATAAGGGAAGCCTGGTGCAGAAGGCTTGTGCAAAAGCACTATGTATACCTGAGCAGTGAACGCTTTTGGTACTAACCTTGGCTACAACATTTGTTGGGAGTGCTTTCTTACTGTTCTACTGGCAAGGCAACAGTGGCCTTGCTGAGCCTCCCTGGTATGATAGGAGTTTAGTGGGCATAGGAGTGGGGAGGAAAGAACTCAGGGTCCTGGAGAAAGCAGTCACTGCCTTGTTCTACCTCTTCTTGCTATGTGCAAATTCTTGAACTGGGTAAACTTGCCTTCATGTGCATTGTGCTTACTGTGTACAAGAGACAAGAGATCCTCAGTCAACTCATATCTTACTATTGTAGGGTGAGGACAGAATACCAAACTACAACTTCTTGGAAATATTATACAAACAGATCGTAAGAGTGGGGCCTACAGTACAAGACTGATCCAGACCCCTGAACATGGATGTCAATAAGGAGGCCTCTGCACTCCAGGGAGTCTCTGGTGGTGGATTAGTATTTTTCCCTGGTGTAAGAAGGGATTTTGAGAGCCCATCCCACATAAAGGGTTACACTCTGGCCCTGGACACATGGGGAAGGGCCCAGGACCAGCAAAGGAAGATTTGGTGGACTTTGCAGAGCCCCCGTTGAGGGCCCTACCCTGCCTGGGGAGTGGTGGGTGGATGGGTTGGGGGGTAGGCTGGGGGTGGGAGAGGAGGGATGGGAGTGAGGGGCCTAGGGTTGTCCTACATAGAAGGACCTGGTGAAAAATCCTTCAACAAGTAGAATTTGAGCTGAACATTAAAGAAAACTTAATACAGGCAAAATAACACCTAGCCAATACACATATTATAAGAAAGGAGGTGGTTATTTGGATTAGGGATAGTTTACTATTTACAATTAACATTGAAATTTTGTTACCAAGTAAATCTTCTAAAAGTAGCAAAGACTCTCTATGCAGTCTATATGTGTTATAAAAACTCCTATGAGAACAGTGCTAGGTAGCTGGCTTTATTTTCTATTTTTGTCAATTTGATCTGGTTTAGTGGGCAACAAAGGATCATTTTGAAACCCTCATTTCCTTACTAAAAAGTATAAGAGGAAGTATCAACAATTCTCTTAAGTAGCACCTTCTCTTATAAAATAATTTTCAACCCAATTATTTCTCTTATTTAATTCTCATCTGACTTTATAACTTCCACTACACTGTTCCCTATCTGAATGGAGGTATACACTCAGCATTGTGCTCAACCAAGAGAAGACATCTTCCTTAGCAGGTGCATCACCACCATTCCTCTCACAGTGTTGATGCCCTGAGAAGTAAAAATCCTGGATAAGAAACTGTGTCGTAAGCATTCTCACTAGGAAGGAACCGAAGCCTGGCAACTCTGCCTCCAGTATCCTAATTTCACCTTATGGCACTCTAATTCATAACCATGTGTCCCAAACACCTCAGAAATATTTTTGGAAGACTTTTTAGGGAAATCTTAACTTATATCTGGTAAATTACACAGGCACATTCAACTACAAGCTTCATACAGATCCTATTGTGACAGAATAACTTCCCAGATGGGCTGATCAAGAAAGAGCTCCCAGCTTTAGAAACACCTGCTTTCCTCAATATCTTCCTAAATCCTGATGATAATGAGTGTTCATGCAATGGCAACTTTTCAGAAGGAGGATATCTATAAAAAGCTTTTGCTAGGAAGTGGAGTAGTTTGAATGAGAATGGTCTCCTTAGGCTCATATATTTGAATGCTTAGTCACCAGAGGCATAACCTAGAACATGTACTGTTTGGGAAGATGTGACCTTGCTGGAGGTGTGTCACTGTGAGTGAGCTCTGAGGTTTCAAAATCTCATGCCAGGATCTTCTTCCCCCTCTACCTGCCTGCAGATCAGGATGCAGATCAGATAAAGCTTTAAGCTACTGTTCAGCCTGCTTCCCACCTCTAAAACTGTAAGAAGCATCCAATTAAATGTTTTCTTTCAAAAGAGTTGCCTTGGCCATGGTGTTTCTTCATAGCAATAGAATAGTAACTACCAAAAAAACCAAATCCTTCATCCTAAAATGACACCCTCTCCCATATCACAGGAGAGTTAGATGGTGTTCACAACTCAAAATATTCAGTTTTTATTACATTACAGTTTGGAGACTGCTGGCAGGCAGGACTGCTCAGTGTATACAGGCAACCCTATTAAACACTGGGTGATGGATGCTGCAGGTGAAACCAGATTTCTGGGAAACATGGAGGAGCACAACTTTTAGCTATCCATGAAGAGGTGAAGGAACAGAAGAGTTCTAAGTAGATAGCACAACACATGTAGCGAATGGTGGCAAGAAACCATAGTGGAATCTACAGTTAGCATCCAACTCAGTCACCTATTCTCCAAACCTCTGTCCATTTCAACAAAATCATGGTAACTGTCAACAAGGTCACTGAGAGGACAAATACAGGCAGAGATGGGAGACAGCTGAGATGTCCACTTCTAAATATTGAGGTTCACTTCAATAATTTTATGTGATTTGTTTGGTGTATTAGAGATCAAACTCAGGACCTCTCACACACTCAGCAGGTGTTCTACTACTGAACTATAAGCCCAGCCTATTTATTAGCACATAAACAATGCATTCTATCACAGGTATAACCCAGAACATATACCTATAAATCCAGTTTGCAAATATATATGCTCCTGTTTTAAATGTTCTTATTATACTAAAGAGTACATAAAGTCACCTTCTGCTTCTTAAATTTCTTAAATTCAAAAAAAGAAAAAAATGGTCCAAACCTTTAGAAGAACACTGACTTTGAAACCATCTACTCTAAGATTACTTTGGTCTATTTAAGTAACCCAACACTTTGATCCTTAATGATAGGAGTAAGAGCATGAAGGTCTCAAAGTCTCTCCCTTTAACACATCTCAGAGGTCAAGATTTAATTATTTATCTTCTTCTTAGCTCTCTGTCTCTAAGGCAAAACAGTGCAACAACTTTAAGGAGGAAAAAGAAGAGCAAGAGTTGATGAGTTGTAGACAGGGCATTCTAAATTAACAGCAAATGTAGAAAGTACCCTGATTCTGGGACAGTCATTATCCATGCATACAAGTTCTGAACTCAAGGTGCATGGTAGGTATTCTCTTGGGGGACCAAACCTCTAGTGCCTTTAGTGTCAGCCCTATACATGGGGAAAGACTTCCAAAAATGTACTCTTCCCAGGGGCTGGTCTCTCTCAGGGATTCAGGGCTCACCGAAACGAAAGTAAAACAGAGGCCGATTCCCTGCTGCACTGGCAGCCCGCTCCCTGGCTGCAGCTTCTCGGATGTCGCACACCCCGATGTGGGTGGAGCGGAAAGGTCTCCTCGGCACTCCTTCCCCGGGCTGCAGTCTACACCGAACCACGGCAGCTCCATTCGCTGCTGTAACAAGTTGAAAAAAAACTAATTAATTCAGACTTTAGTTTTTTTTAAATTTGTTACAGCGCTGAGCAGAGCTGCCGACCCCATGCAGAAACAGCACACAGACCAACAAAGGCTCCACTAGGTGCAGAAAACCCTCTGCCCCCAGCCAGACCCGGTCCAGTGAAGACTACAGAACCCAGGTAAGCTCCTTTTTCATTTCTGTTTGGTATGGCAAATCAATATTCAACAGCTCATCAAATTAAGCAAGTAGCCTTCCTCAAGGACAGTGCAGACACACAGAGACATCACCAAATGACCAGGCCTTTCTGACAATCACACAAAGGGCAGCTATACTAAAGAAATACCTTCCCCCAGGACCTGCCCTTAAACTCTTTACCAGCCTATTTACTTTTTTTCTTTCAAATAAAACCATGCTTCTTCCCTTCATAAGCCAAAAGAAATCAGTCCCTCAGCTAACACACAAAGAACCACTTTAACACCAACTTCCTTAAATATCACATGAAAAGACATAACAAGCAGAACTATACATACAGCAGACTCCTGATATCAAGTTTAGTAGCCACAAAGCTTTTTTTTTTTTTCTGCCATTCTATAACACTGGGGTGTCACATTCTGGAGGAAATAGAAATGGGGTTTTTGCACAATGCACTTTAAGTTTCTTAAGTTTTGTTTCATCCACAGAAACTGCAGTTTCAGTTTTTACCTTTAACAGATATGTTATTAGCCTTTTACCTTGAGGAGGGATATTGTTTGCATTTGCTTTGAGCAATTTCTAAAGCCTAACAAACACTTAAGGTTACCCTCTAAGTGATATGATCTGACACAGGGAATCCATGCTAATAAAGCTGCATTTTCTTTTTCTTAAGATTGTTACAATCTAGTTCAAGTACAGAAATTCTCCAAAGCCATACATGAAACAATAGTGACAGGAAGCACTTTGCAAGAATAAGTAATGTATATTTTACCATCATCACTAAAAACACCAAACCTTTACAATCATATCCTCTGAGTCAAGTTACCACAACATTTTCTAATAGTCTCAAATCTTGTATTAATTTAAACCATAACTAATAGTAATAATTAACTCATCAAGTCAAAAAGCATGTCTAAACCCAAGTGCTCCTATTTTTATAATTACAGTGTTTCAAAGACACCAGTGTATCATTGATCCCCATCTACAGATAAATATCTATTAAACTGTATTAGGTATATTTATAGAAAAGTTACATATGCTTTAAATATTCAAAAAAATCTATGAGTAATTATACAAATAAGCCGGTTGTGGAGAATTCAGGTGTCAAATAAGCACTCTTCAGGCAGATTCCATAGTGAAGGAAAACCCTCTTTCAAATATGGCTATTAACTTTTAAAACTAGACAATTTATACTACTCAAGTTTTACATACTTGGAGGCTGGGGAAGGTAGGCTCCAATTAATTTTGACCTCTTCTTTTCATATCCCTTTTGTGTAATGTCACCTGTAAGAGAAGGGAAAAGAGAAAGCATTCAGGATAGTTTCAATGGATAGAGTTGGTCATTTAATGGAGTATGATAAAATATAACAACACTTGTACCTAATTTTTGTTTGCTTTACAATTAGAGATTTATAAAAGAAACATTGTGTATCAATTACTTTAACATTTTCCTTTACTACCCCTCCCCAAAAAATCATAGGCATTCATGTTATATAAAAACTCATTCGTTCAATACATACTTATCTATGGCCACTTCTGGCTGAGTTTCCACCCTGAGGGTCCAAAATTAGATCTGTGCAATTGTATTCATGTCTACAGGCACAGGAAACCTGCTCAATCTTCAGGGGCCCTCATTAACTTAATCAACAATGGATTGGACAAGTGTCTGGGCTGGAAAGCTGGCAAAGCCATTATAAACAGGCATTACATTTCATTAATGAGATTTCTTTTTTTTTTTTTTTCCTAATCAGGCATGTCAGTCACAAGGACTTTAAAATGCTAAAGTATCACTAAAAACAACAACAACGAAACAAAACAAGAAAGGAAGAAAGAAAGAAAAAGAAAGAAAGAAAGAGAAAGAAAGAAGAAAAGGAAAAAAGAAAGAAAAGGAAGACTGACGAAGACCAAAGAAAGCATTAGATAAAACCAAGCAAAAGAACACAGGACCCATAGAGATTTAAAAGACATTCATTGTTCAAATAAGAATTCAAATGATAAATAAATAAGAACTCAAATGAGATTCATACACAGAGGTCAAAGGAGGTCAGACATTTCCCTAAGGGTTAGGTCACTAAGGATACAGACAAAATAACATTTATTAATATGTAATAGTTTTTTCTAACTGTAGGCTTCAAAACACAATGCTAATTTTGCCCTTCATTTTTAAAAAGAAAAAGCACATGTAGACATGTACACAAGAGCATAAACACTCCAGTGCAAGCAAGCAAGCAAGCAAGCGTGTGTGTGCACATGCACACACACACACACACACACACACACACACACACTAATGCATATGCACCACAGGCTTTATCCTTGAATTTGAGGGGGTTATAAAATTGATTTTGCTCTTTAATTTTTTGAGGGTGTTTCAGATTTTTATTCCTTGCATTTTGACCTACCTCTTCAAAGAGAAAAAAGATTTGAGCTTCTATGAAAATAAAGCAAACCAAAGAATAATTATTATTATTCATGGTCAAGTTGGTAAATTAGCCTGTTCTAATGACATGTGCTTACTATGGCCATGTGACCCTACAGATTTGAGGGCTGATCCTATTATTCAAAGTTGTTCAACACATATTTGCTTAGGTAAAAAAAAAAAAAATCAATGCATGACCAATATTTAAACGTGAGCCAAAAAGCAATAGAGAAATATGAAATACACATTCCCTTATCAACTAGTAAGTGGTTTTATACTAAATGCATATTATTATACCATTATGAATGAAGGGCTCTATATAAATTACACAAAGACTTATCTGCATCATATCTGCCTATACTTTGCAAACTCAACCATCACCTGTATATCACTGAGGCTGGGCATTACTCTTATAAGTCTCCTCGGCAAATCTCCCTTCCTCACCATCATAACCAATATAGGCATGTTAACATAGTTCAGAATATTCTTGTGATTACCCCAGAAAATAAGGGAATGGAGTAATGTATTACAGGCTGGCTGTGAAGTTTTCTTTTGCCCTCCTTCTACAGTTGCCTCTACCTATAGCACTACAAGATGGAGAGAAATGTCTGGCTTTGAAGAAATAAAATAGTTTGTAAGCAAAATAAAATCTCTAGTGCCTTGTTCTGTGACATTCAAAGCAAGGGTATAGGACCTGATTTACTGCCCCACTTCAACATTCCCGACAGTAAAAAGGAATGGGGTAGAGCAATGACACCCATTCTGGCTAACCTAAACATCTCATTCCTACTCACAGAAAAGGTAGAGCCTCCTGTCCTAGAAAGCAAAACAGAAACAACCTCCCATCCCATACGCACAGCTTCTTGAGAAATCCCCAAAACAGCAGATCAAGAGCACTACAGAAGCAGTTGCTTTATTACCTGTCTCTACATGGGATATAGTAACCTTGACTAACAAGCAACAGCTTTTACTTACAGTAATCATTCTTTAAACATAACATTACAACTGAAGAAGCTAGTTTTCATGTTAATTGTAATGCTACATAATCCATCTTGTCTCTGACTGAGACAAAACTCCCAAATCACCACCTGCTAAATTAAAGAGAAGACAAGCACATAGGAAAATGAAAATGAGTAAGAACAAATAGGGGCCGCATGTGGAGAGCCCCAGTAAAGAGGACCTCATTTGGGTCTCAGGAAAGATGCTATCTTTGCACTTTTCCATACTGCCTATGTCCAGATTGAGTAGTTGCTTTGATAATCCTACTATCAAATTCTAGTCCAGGTAAAAACAGAATCATTTCACATGTTGATTATACCCAAAATTCAGCTCAAGTTTCATTAATTTCTCATCTGAATACTTGAAGGCGAGAGAGGACTCTTCCTTGATGTTTACTATAGATCAATTTCAAAGGAAACGAACTTTGAATTCTACCTTACTTCAGAGTTGGTATTATTTTGGAAAGTTCTGGTTGCTTTCAGGCTAACAAGATCTAAGGACATTTTCTCCCCAGCTCTGAATTCTCTCCTAGACTAAAAAACAAACAAACAAACAAAAAACAACTGAGCATCGCCATTGAGGATACTGAAGAATTGCAGGTGACCACCACCCCCAGAAACTGGAAGAGTGAAGGAAGAAGACACTACAGAAGGATATCTACCTGTCACAGTAGCCACACAGGGATGAGCAAACAGTCATGTAGGCCAATGGAAATTCTCTGGTCTGTGCTTTTAAAAAGCTTCGGTAGCTGACATCCTGGCCCATTATTAATAAACTATGTCACATGCAAAGCTACATTTATATATTAGGTGGTTGTTTACAGAAAGTTCTGAAGCACTCTGTCCTTAATGTCCTAAGCAATCCCTCTTATTCCTAACAACTGATTTCAGAGGGGAAAACCAAGGCACAAATACTATTTATGGTTTTTGATTTAGACTTTAGATATAAAGAAAAATGTATCCTTAACTCCAACTTTTTTTTCTATTATAACTACACCGAGTACTGCTCCCTATTCTTTGGCCAAACCTGGGGTAGATGTTGTCCCAAGAAGATACGCTGGTGGTGGCATTCCTGACTTTGCTAGTGGATTCTTTCCTGTCTGGGTATCTTTTTACCCAGGTCTTAAAATGGCTCTGTCCGTTCTCATCTCTGGAGAACAACCCTGCAAACAATTTCCTGTTTGACTGCCCCCAATCCCTACCCAAGAAGGATAGCACTTGCAGGCTTTGGGTGACCACAGCATAGATGATGACTATCCAGTTTCCATAGGAGTTTAGGCTATAATGTACTTGTCTGTGCTGCATTTGTGTAACATATATTTACATACAACTTATCCTGAAAACCAGAGTGTTGAGCTTTTGTCTTACAGAACTCAGTCTTGACCCCACTATTTTCTCACTCTAGGACGATGATTTGATCAATTTATTCAAACAGCAAAAGACAGTAAGAAACACCAATGTTGCTGGGCATTGGTGGTGCACACCTTTAATCCCAGCACTCAGGAGACAGAGGCAGGCGGATTTCTGTGAGGAGAAAATCCATACCGACTCTGTTATTAAAATATGCCAGACAACAGGCCAACTTGTAGCACTGACTAGACTCATTTTTGGCCCCAAAGCATCAGAACTAAAAATACCATTGCCATTTTCTAAATCCAGAACTACTTAAGCATCTGGTAGCCAGAAGTCCAGTATATTATAACCAACTCTCCCTGAAAATTTATAGCAAACTTTCCAAATGAGTTTTTTGTGTTATGCAGCTTTCTGAAACCAATGATTTGTATACTAATGAAGATACAGATAGTTACAAATCATCATCTCAACAGAACAAATGATATATTATAGTAGATGATAGCCGATACATAAAAATAGGTAAATTAACAGGTTATTAATAAATGACAAATAAAAACAGGAAAGAAGTATAAAGAAACAGATTATGGGCAAATGAGAGACAGACAGACAGAAAGCAGATAATAGATTTTGCAAACATCTTCCTTCCAGACACCTTTGTGGCTTCTGTTCAAGTCCTGACCACTGTCAGTGCCCTAGTGTTCCCATGGAAACACAGGGCTCTCTCTTCAAGTACAGACGGTTTCCCATTTTATGTCAGTTCAGGCTAAACAGCCAATTGGCTACCCCTTTTCTATGCTTCCCACAGTGGATCTGTGCTATACAAACAGTCTTCAGGATAAAGCCACATAAATTCAAGGAGGAAAGGTTACAAAACCAAGGTAGCAAATCTTCAGCTCATACTTCTAAGCAAGGCTACATTTTCTATCTCTTATTATAAGGCATACCACCCCCATGGTTTACAGCAGGTTAACTAAAATTCCTTTAGCTTGCAATCTAAAGTCAATACCATTTCAAGGCTATTTTGAAAGTCAACTCCAATCAATAGAAGCTTCTTAGGCAATAAGCAATTTTGCTGATTCTAAATGTGTATCTAAAGAGGTTTGCTCTTCCAAAAAGTGGCTCCTCACATTAAGCCTTGAACCATAGAATTACTTGTTTATTTCCCACAAAAAATTCCAAATAGCATACTTTTCATCTTTTAATACCCAAGATACTCATAAGCACAAATAAGAAAGTATGAAAGAAGTCAGTGCAGAAATTTTAACCCCAGCAAGGATAAATGAAAAGTGATCTCTTAAAACAACCATTAATTTCAAGAAAAATGCTCCTGTTCTTAAGTACTCCAACACTTCTACTATAAGCAGTATAGTTTTTTGTTTGTTTCTTTGCTTGTTTTTAAACAAAGATAAGTGATTCAGTTGGGTTTGGTGGTGCAGGCTTAGAATTCTAGCTATTCAGGGAGCTGAGCCAGGAGGATAACAAGTTCAAAGCCAGTCTGACCTACACATAGTAAAGACCCTATTTCAAAATAAAAAGTGAAGAAAATGCTGGGACTCTTTGTGATAAAGTGTTTGCATAGCATGTCCAAGCCCTAAATTCAATCCCCAGTACAACAAAAAATATAACAGAAGGATTAGTAAACAAATCATAAGTTTACAGAGAAAAATATAAACAAAAACCATGAAAAGTTGAAGAACACTTTGAGAGAAGATACAATTTTTTTTCCTCTCCTCCACAGGAAGAATCCTCTTATTTTGCAGACTAGTGTTTCACAGAAAAAAATTCAAGTCAGAAAAGTAACAGTTGACACAGCAAATGCAAAAGTTACAGTGATCAAAAAGTACATGTCATTGTGGCCACAAGGCAAGTTTGGAAACTTTGACCCCATGGAATTGGTACAGAGCCAACCTAATTGCTGCCTAGCCCTGGACATGAAATCTTGGAGAGCCCCTTGGTTCTTCAGGATAAAACATATACCACTGAGCTACTCACAGGGCTGGGATTAGTTCTGAGTAAACAGACAAGTTTAACAGTGATCATTTCCATTCTTGGTGTTGAGAGTTTATTTTATTATTTAATGCTGGAACGAATGCTTTGTATAACAAAGGCATCATTTCCATGTTTGGAATTTTATGGTTGTCAGAAGCCTTCCTAAGGCTCCTCTCTTTAGTCAACTACTTAATATGGCTGGGGGGCGGGAGCACAATGGCTCCAATTCTCTTGTACAAAATGTGTGTTTTAGCTCTGTGATAAGCTTTTCTCCAGAAACTATCACTCACAACAACTTTTACATGCACTATTTACCTGCACTGGGAGCAGAAGCAGGCAGACCTGGGGACTGTTCTCTCCAAAATCAACTTGTATTCAACCTAGAGTACTTGGTGGATCACCTAGTGTCTTTTTATTCTCACTGATAAGATAACCGTAATACACATTAACTTCCTATTAGTGTTAGAAATAGCATGTGCAAAATCTCAAATATGGACTAAGGAAACGGCTGAAAGGTTGAAGTACTTGCCATACAAACATGAGGACCTGAGTTTGGATCCCCAGAAGTCACAAACACCCAGCTACAGTAGCACCCATTTATAATCTCAGTACTCCCATGGTAAGATAACATACAGAAACAGGGGATCTCCAGAAGTTCACAGGCCAACTAGCCAGGTATGGGTAGCAGTAAACAAGATAGAACCTGTCTTAAAGCAGAAGCCCAGGACCAAAAACTGAGTTTGTACTCCAATGCATACATACCTGCCTTGTTACATGTGCACTTACACTCACACACACAACCACGCATATACACACAGAGACACCATTCACACACAATTTTTTAAAATTTTTCAACAAATATTTCAGTTAAGTATGACATATTCAAACTTATAAACTATCTTACAATAGAATAGGAAGATGTGTGCCAGGTCCACTAGCAAGTGCTAAGCATAAAGGGAACTACACAACTACATTGGTGACAGAAACAACCCTTTGGGGTATAGAAGACAAAGAAATTCCTGAAAACTAGGAATTCCAAAGAAACTTAAAATCTTCTTTTTCTTTGGTGCCACTGCCTTCTCTAAGTGCTGCTCCTTACTTGCCTTGTCCAAAAGCCGGTTCTCTTTATACAACTAGTAGTCACAGACTTCCCCACTCAGACAGAATCTCTTTCAAGAATGAAACTGTGAACACAGTCTGCCCCATGTACATATTTAGCACCTGCAGGCTTCCCCCATGCATCTCCACTCCTCAGCCATAGAGATCAATTTTAAAAACAGGAATGTAAACATGGGGCCTATCAAGTCTTTCACTGCTGTAACAATGTTCCCTTCCTCAAAGGATCATAGGTCCCATCTGAGCCTACCCTTCTACCTTCTTGGTTATTGGTCATATCAAGTCACAATTTACCACATCTTCCCTTTACTATTACTTACACTGTTCTATTTATCACAGAATTCTCACACTCACACCATATTCCCAATAAAAAGTTAAGAAACTTACTTTTCTTAAAGATACTTTAAGACAAGGTAACAGAGGACACTAGCACCTGTGTTAAAATGAGAAAATTACCAAAGTTCACTCAAATATTCAGAGGGAAAGAAAAACATTCTCAGGCACTACACATGAACAGGATGTGAAACTTCTGTGTATATGTAAGTAAACTATCATAAGGTTCTCTGTGGTAATACATTGTTTATACTCTAACAAATAAAGCTTGCCTGAAGATCAGAGGGTAGAGTTAGCCACTAACTAATAGAGGTCTGGAGGTCTGTACAAACAGACAGAAAGTGAGATGAGTAGCAGAGAGAGGTATATAGGCAGGATGAGACAGTAACTCCCTCTTTAAGTCTGAGGATTTCATACAGGTAAGAGCACTAGTGGCTGGAAGATCTGTTTCTCTGATCTTTCAGCTTTCACCCCTAATATCTGACTCAGGCTTTCAAAATTAATATCTACTAGAACTTGTGTTACAGTTATCCCCAACATTTAATGACATAAGCAGAAAAGAAACATTTTAAATATGCTACTATGTGCATTCCCAAACCACTTACAGGTTTACTACTCTTCATGTTTATCCTTTTGTAGGTCTCCTGTGACATTTCTCTTTGATAGGTTTAAAACTCCACTTATAAGAGGTACTTAAGAGAAGCAGCTTATACTCCACTTTCAGCAAAAGGACAAGTGCCTGTGAAAAGGAACGATCTGTACAAGTTCAGTTACTGGGTGGGAGACTTGAAGATAAACTTCTATATGACTGGGAAGTAACTCAACCCAAATCCCTAAAGATCTTAAGGGTAAGAATTCCAATAAAGCTATTTCAAAATATCATTAGGACTGGTGAGGTTACAGAATGGTGGGCTGAGTTTGTACTAACTTGCACAGTTGTTGTACCAATAATATTGAGGCTTAAGATCCCTGAGGAAGTTAGAACAAGAGGGGTTCTTTCATTTTTTCTTTTACTTATTTTGTATATATATATATATATATATATATATATATATATATATATATATTATGTGTACATGTGTGTATGAATGTATGTGTGTGTGTGTGTGTGTGTGTGTGTGTGTGTGTGTGTGTGTGTGTGTGTGTGTGTGTGTGTGTGCAAGCACACATACATGTGGAGGCCAGAGGTTACCACTGATATCTTTGTCAATAGTTTTTGACCTTATATACACACAGCTAGTCTAGCCAGGCAGCTTGTTCTAAGAATCCCATCATTAACTCTTTAGCCCTATGATTACAGATAGGCTGCCATGCTTATACAGCAAGCCTTTATCCACTGACCATCTCCCCAGACCTGAGACATCTAGTGTCTACTTGGCTAGTCAGTCCAGAAAGTCTTTAAATGATAGCTTTATTAAAAACAAAAACAAAAACTGCTGCAGTAAACTTGCTCAAAATTCTATAAAGTATAAATATTTACAGAGATGTAGATATACTCTCTTTAATCAAAATGAGAATCTACAGGGCTGAAGAGATGGCTTAGTAGTCAAGAGTACTTGTTCTTGTAGAGGACTCAGGTTGGATTCCCAGCACCCACATGATGGTTCACAATCATATGCAACTCTAGTCTCAGAGAATCTGACATGCTCTTCTGGTCTCTGTGGTCACCAAAAACACAACAGGTACACAGATATAAATGCAGGCAAAACATTCATCTATATAAAATAAAAATAGGGCTGGAGGAATAGCTCAGCCATTAAAGGCTAGGCTCACAACCAAAAATAAAATAAAAATAAATCCCAAATTTTTTCAAAAATAATCTACTACTGCCACTTAATTAGACCAGTCTAATTCCTAACAAAATTCTAAAAGGTAGCTCCCACCCCTCTCATCAACGAAGCTTCTTTGTACAATAAATGGAGACCATTATAGAAAACCACAATTGGACACAATGCAGAAATCAAAGTTCATGGGAAACCCAGCCTCCAATGGATACATTTGCAACAAAACAGGGAACACTGTAGGAGGTAAATATCTTTTAACTGTACTACAGTGTGGTGAGGATTTTACTTTAACCAATCAGATTCAAGCCCACTCACAGGTTTGCTACTATGTGCTTATCCTTTTGTAGGTTTCCTTTGACATTTCACTCTCTCTTTTTAAACATCTAAAACTCCAATTGCAAGAGGTACTTAAGAGAGGCAGCTTGTGTTCCACTTTCAACAAAAGGACAAATGTCAGAGAAAGGGAAAGATCTTTTTAATTGTAAGAGCCAGAGAACCAAGAAGTCTGCTGTGAGACCAGTCTCCTAAAAAGGCCTGACTAAATAAGACCTAACAATGACAGTATCAAAGGGGGAAGATCTCATGACATTCAACCCATAGACAAAGAACTATAGGTAACTAATGACTACCGAGAGAGAGAAAATTAGCCTCTCCCAGGGATGACCCCTTAATCGTTTATCCAATATAAACAGATCAGTTCTGAAATCATATATACATAAGTGACAAAAAAGGATGCAAGTTGTATTTATATATTTATGCATATATATCACACTGTATGCAATGTATATATATATATATGTGTGTGTATATGTGTGTGTGTGTGTGTGTGTGTGTGTGTGTGTGTGTGTGTGTGTGTGCGCGTGTGTGTATATGTAACAATAATTAATGAAAAAGAGGTAACCAGTTTGAGAATGAATACGGGGAATACATAGGGGAGACTGAAGTGAGGGGACATGGAAGTGGTTGGATGGATAAAGGAGAAGAAGAGATGTAATTATATTTTAATTTAAAATGTATTTTAAAAGAAAACAAAAAAATCTATCAATATCTGTATTTTTAACAAAAAGGCTCATAATAAAGAAATGATATATGTTTAAGGAGACAGACATAACTAAAATGAATGTATAATATAAACAGGCATAGAGATATTACAAATAATCCCATTAATAATAAAAATGTTTTACCTAGTAAAGCAAATTTAATTAATAAAAATCAAAATTAAGAGAAAATCCATTCAATAAGAAGATAAAACTTTTTTTATTTAGAAATAATCATTTTACATATCAAATATCCCCCATCCCCTCTCCCTCCTATCCTCCCATGCTCCCTACAAACTCCCCCAGACCACCCAAGTTCAATTCCCAGCAACCACATGGTGGCTCACACCATCTATAGTGGGATCTGATGCTTTCTTGTGGCAGAAAGTCATACATGCAGATATAACACTCATATACATAAAATAAGTAAATCATTAAAACAAAAAAATGACAGTGACATCTCAACATCTTTGTGAGAAGGCACTTAAATATACACATATATGCACAGCCTTTTCCATTTTTTAAATTTAACAATTAGGTATTATGTGCATGAGTGTTTTGCCTGCATACAGTTAAGTGTACCACCTTTATGCCTATTACCTTGCAGAGACAAGAGAGCATCACATCCCTTGGAACTGGAGTTATAGTCATGAACTGGGGACCAAAATCAGGTCCTAGTAAGAGCAACAAGTACTCTTAACTACTGAGCCATCTTCTCTAGTCACAGTTTGTCTCTGGTGGGGAAAAAAAAATCCTTTTGAACATACATAAATACAATGTATTTTGAATCCTGATCCATATGGATGTCTGTTTTTTGTTGTTATTGTCGTTGCTGTTTCAAATAAACACATCTTCCATTAAGAAAAAGTAATAAAGCAAGCAAAAGTACATACATAAAAGTTCCATATCTAAGGACAAATAACCAGCATACTATCTATCTACTCTGTCATCCCTACAGCATGTGATCATTTCATGTGGCAGCTGCTGCTCTTCTGACCAAATTCATGAGAAAAGATATTGAAATTTCTCAGTGTGAGGAAAAGCTTTCTCAATGGGGAGAAACAGAAGCACTTACATTCCACCTGAAAACTATATTTGATGCTGAGAATAACCAAACCTTTCATATCTCTCAAGTGCTTATCCTTGACAAATTTGAACTTCAACCAATCTTTTCATGCATATCAACTGCCAATTTGTGGCAAGGTAGGTGTCCACTATGACTGTTATATCACAATAACAACCCAGGAATATTTTCTGGGACACAGCAGATGAAGGATGCAATTCGGTGGTCTACCTACCATGCAGAAGCACAGGTGGAATTTCTTCAGATGTATCATTACATTTGGAAGCAAAATGCAAAATTCAAGTGCCCCATAACAGATAATGAAAAGTAGGCTGAGCCAGGCGTTGGTGGCGCACACCTTTAATCCCAGCACTTGGGAAGCAGAGACAGGCAGATCTCTGTGAGTTCGAGACCAGCCTGGTCTACAAGAGCTAGTTCCAGGACAGCCTCCAAAAGCCACAGAGAAACCCTGTCTCGAAAAACCAAAAAAAAAAAGAAAGAAAAAAGAAAAGTAGGCTGAGGTAGAGTTACAACATTGAGATTTTTTTCTTCCAACATCAGCTACCTACTAGGATGACTTCAATATGATATTGTTAGTAGAGTAACTACTGTCTTCTCCTATGATCACTTTTTATTTCATGAAAAGGAAAGGAAGAGGGCACATATAGACATAATGTAGCCAACGAGAGAGTCTTAGCTTTAACATCACATTTCTTGATAGACTAATCCTTAGAACCTCTGAACCTCATTGGGCCTTAAGTCTTGGTGGTACTCAGACCAAGTGACTTTAAACCAAGTGTCCTAATGTCACTTACCCAGGCTGCACTGGTAAATGCCTTTGGTAAGCCTTGACCATTGCCTTCCCCTGAGAGCGTGGCCAACTTTTACTCAACCAGGATGGTCTAGTCAGACCTTGTCATCTTTACATGCTAACAACATCCTGGTAACCACAAAAAAATCCCCTTGCAAGCTCCTTAGGTATCAGGATGGAAGCAGGGCCTCCATGTTGACCTCTGTGTTAGAGTATACTCAGTCCGTCCAAAGCATGGAGAAAACAGCCAAGCTCCTTGTCCTGGCTTCTCTCCCTTGAGGCATATAGCCACCACAGCTTTCAATTCACCAGCACAAGTTATCAAGCACCATACAAAAGAATAGTGCTGACCTCTGAAAAAAATCTAAGAGTATGACAAGAGGACAAGTATGACTACAACTTAACATATCCACAAATGACAGATACACAAAAAGGTATTGCTAATTTAACCTGGCCTCCTTTCTCTAAGAAACTTTGTCTTCATGCTTATTTTACAATAAAATATCTAAATGCCATAGAAATAACTCTGAACTTACTCATTCATTCAACAAATATCTATAGTTACACTATGGACCTGTCAATCAATAGAGTATAGAAAAGAATACCTTCCACTTCATGTTTGCTAAACGATTAAGTCATACTTTATATATTTCAAAACCCTTTTATAGGTAAAAATAAAAGAATGATGCTAAGTTAAAGACCCCAATGAGTTTCTAAGCAAATAATCCATAAAAAGCAGATATACAAAATGCTTTTTCCATAAGATTTCCCATTTATAGATTTTTAAAGTATAGAATGTACCCTTTTTCTTGATAATTGTGTGTTTTTAAAATAATGGCTTAATCTTGAAAAGATCTATAGCTATGCAGGGAAACTTGAGGACATTTTTGGAGGGGCAGTTAATAACATACCAGAAGATGTATCTAACAAGTTCATGTGATGGCAGGAAGTCTGCATATACACTGAGGTGTCTATGCTCAAAGTCAATCCCAAAGCCCAAAACAGCTTTTACTATTGGGGAATAAAACAGACAATGTTTGCCACAAAATATATACTTGATTAAAATTTGATGCATTCACTACCTAATTAAAAAGTAATAACTGTGACAGTGTGAATTTTGGCTTTGGTAACATCCTTTCTAAATATATTCCCAGCCTTTTTCAAGGGGCAATGGTTAGTAATATATTTCATTCCAAAGGTAGAGAATACAACATACTGTTTAAATACCGTGTTAGAAACTATAAGAAATATTTGCTCCACTATGAATTTACATTTGAGGGAAGGAGTGACAGGCTCTTAAGTAGTCCACACTGCTCAAGGATGATGGTGAATGCCTGACCAAGTGGGATTGCTAGGATTACAGTGTACATGTTAAACTTACTGGGGGGTGGGGAGCTTGTTTTTGTTTTGAGACAGGGTCTCATGTCATAGCCCTAGCTGGCTTAGAGCTCACTATGTAGACCAAGCAGGTCTCAAACTCACTGAGATCCACCTGTCTCTACCTACAGTATGCTGGGATTGAAGTCACTTTTACCTGGCCTCTGATCTTTTGCTTCTTAATCAAAACTCTCTACTGTATATGTGAGCACATTTGTATTTAAAGCAACATGTATTGGGACCACATATTACCATTGCAGGAAAAACAAAACAAAAAACAAACAAGAAAACCAATGCATCACTATAACTATGAATTTTAATCTTACTCACTAGCTAAATGAGCAGTTGAATGAGCAGTATAACCCTAACTATGAATTCTGAATGAAAAATGAAAGTACTTTACAGAAAAAGTTGGGGACCCTCTTTTAAAATAAGAACAAAAGATTAAAGGCCATAATCTAAATTAGAGTAATAATATAGCTTTCAACATGTGGTCATATTGCCAAGTAATTTGGATAAAGAACCATTTCAGAGAAGTGAAGAGATTCATAAAAGTGGCAATGGCATTTAATTCAAAACTCAAGCAAAAGAACCCTAAAATACACAGAAAATAGCTACAAATCAAGTATCATTCCAGATATTAGTGTCAGAACAAAAGCAAAACACAAGACCCCTGTGTACTCATGCCATTTATATTCTAATACCCAATGTGTTAAACTGCTTTTACATCACTGGTAAGTCTTACACCAACCATGTGCTTGATAATTCAATTGTTATTTGCTGGTCAAGACAGAGAATGTAAAAATATTATGAAACAAATACAGGATACAGATTTGCAACAATTTAAATATTTTGTTTTTTCTTAAAATCTCCTAGGTAGCCTCAGCTAGTTTCAAAAAAACCTTCCTTGCTCTGCTTCATCAGTTCTAGGGTTTATGGACATACTTCAACATACCTGGTTATGAATTACCATTTTGATCAAAATGTAAAATGAGATATGAATGAGCCACACCACAATGGTTCTCAAGGTAAAGAAAGGATATTTCAACTAAAAAAAACAAAAATGAAAATATGTCAAATGCAGTCAATAAGTATATAGTAATGAAGGTTGACATGTGAACAAAAAGAAAATCAAAGCTTGTACTATACTAAAGCCATACATCTAAAGAATGAGATAATAAACACGAAAAAATTAATTGGAAAGAGGAAATATCAATAATACCTAAAGCCTACATAAGATATCCCAAGGGACTTTGCAACATTAATTTCCAGATCAAATCACTAAGCTTATCTAGGTCACAGAATACAAAGTAAAATTAAGTTTCATTATGCTAGCAATTATTTAGAAACAAAATTAAAATTATCATTGAGGCTGAAGAGATAGCTCAGCTATTAAGAGCATTTGTCACTCTTCCACAGGACTGACACATACTCTCTCTGTGTCTCTCTTCTCTCTCTCTCTCTCTCTCTCTCTCTCTCTCACACACACACACACACACACACACACACACTTTTAAAGAAGAAAATACAAGAATCACCTCAAGTTTGGAGTAGGCAAATGATTCTCACAAACGGTGTCAAAAGATAAACCATTAAAATAAACAAAAAATAAAATAAAATGAACTGAGTATCAGAACTCAGAACATTTGAAAATATTTTCCACAAGTTGCATCATTAAGAGAGTAACAACCAGGTTGGGCGATGAAGCTCAGTGGTAGAACATTTGCTTAGTGTGTACATGGTCTTGGGTTCAAACCTTATCACACCAGAAAAAAAGGCTGGGGGGAGGGGGCTGAGGGGGGAATCAAGTTACCACCAAGCAAGAAGTTATCTTTATATGTGCACAAAAGCCAACAAACATTCCAATTAAACTCTGGAAAATACACTCTGATGAAGTAACTAAGTACTCTGTAAATAAGCACAATAAAAACACTATTCACACAGAGTTGATTTTACAAGATGTGTATTTAAAAAGAAAACTATGAATGGGAGGTGGTAAATGAAATCATATGCTATAAGGCACAGATTTTAAAGATGAGCAGGCAATCATGGAAGGCTACCATCCATCTCTCATACACGATCAAGGAGGGAGATTACCCACAGTATAAAAGTGAGAGCTCTCCCTTCATCTACTTAGTGGGCAGAAAAATAAGCCACTGCTAGTGACATGTGGTGCACAATGAGACAACACTTGAAATTAATTCCATTTGCTTTCGGCAACAGTCAGAATAAAATGTCTCAGATGCTTGTTCTGCGGTGGTCTCAATTTCCAGGTGTTCAGGAAGAACCATTTACAAGCATCTTACATACTTTGCAGTCATTTAGAAGGTTCAAGATAGGCAAAATACACAGGTGTTTGGGATTCACTAATTCATGAGATTGCACAAGTTTGTTCTGCAAGTACCTTCTTGGAAAAGAGAAAAGCAATGGAGATGGTGAGCTGGATGGAGATAGACTACTAACTAAAGACATAAGACTTGCATTATATACAACTCAAAACTGCCATCCCATTCCAACAATCATGCTCAGATCCAAGTGTCCCACACTCAAGGTCAAGTGTTATAGGGCTATAGTCTCACTGAGACAGATACCAGGGAGCACTGTGCCTGAGATGGCACTCTTTCTGTAGAAAATATAAGACCTCCGCTTTCAAGATCTCCTTCCCAGAAAATTGGAAACCTATAGTTCAAGGTTTTTCTCTATCTTGTCAGGTCCTGCTGGACTAGTTTTTGCTCCCACTCACCGGTCTCCACAGCCACTTATAAATTAATCACTCAGAGGCTTAAAATTAATTATTGCTCATGGCTTGTTACCTCACATCTTGTTTCTCTTGAGGCTACCTGGCAACTTCCTGACCCTGCCTTTTTTTCTTTCCTGCCTAGCTATATTCTGCCCTACCATAGGTCAAAACAGTTTTATTCATTAATCAATAAAAGCAACACATATTCCCAGCGTACAAAAGGACATCCCACATCAGACACCCAATCATCTATAAGCCAAGCTAGTTCATTGAAGGAGTCACTGTGACAATTCAAATATAACAAAAGACAACTCATGATGTTTCCTGGAAAGGACATGTATGCTGTTTTATCATAAAATCAGAAGGGAAAGAATGAATGAGTAGTTGGCACAGTAGCTTTTCTAGTAGTACTCACAGATTGTACTTTACCTAATAGGAACCAAGAGGAAACTGGAGAATTTGCAAACACTGAGGATTTTCCACAAGCCAGGCATTTCCACACACACCAATAGCATTAGAGTTAAATGATACTTTTTTCCCTTACAGGTGAGACAAGTGATATTCCTGAAATTAAGGCCTGAGTCCTAAATCACCAACATGCATATAAAGCTGCCAAAATTTGTTAAGGTTCTTCCATGAGCTTCTTACACTGTTGGGGCTCCTAATATGCAATAGGGGATTAAGTATCTATTCACAATGTAAATTATGGGCAAGAGCTGGCCCTGAAGGTGCAAGCCAAATGCAGCCTACTTCTTACTTGCTGGATGACTCAGTGACTCCATACATTAAAGTCTGCAGCTGTGACCTCATTCCAAACTAAGAACCCTCGGCTATGAAATGATGTTACCAACCACTTCTTTGGGTGAAGGAAAGACAACTGAACAGGAACATTCAGAAGACCCAGGCCCACCCAGTTCTCCACGAACCTTGTGGCAGCTCTAGGGAAGGACTATCCATTATGCCTCTATCAAACATGAACACCTTGAGTTCCCCAGCTCTCTATCACCTTCTCCTCCTAACCTCATATAGTCTAATATTTTGGAAAGGCGCCTTGACCATGTTACTGTCATAAATGGGTGTGGTAGTTTGAATGTAATTAGCCCCCATAAGCTCAGAGAATGGCACTATTGAGAGATATGGCTTTGTTGGAGTGGATATGGCCTTGTTAGAGGAAGTGTGTCACTGTGGAGGCAGGTTTTGAGGTTTCCTATGCTCAGGATACTGTCCAGTGTCTCAGTCCATGTCCTGTTGTCTACATCATGTGACTCTCAGCTACTACTCAAGCACCACGTCTGCCTGCAAGCCACCATGCTCCCTGCCATGATGATAATGGACTGAACCTCTGAAACTGTAAGCAATCCACTCCAATCAAATGTTTTCCATATAAGAGTTGCCTTATGGTGTCTCTTCACAGCAATAGAAACCCAAACTAAAACAATAGGTCATACTTTAGCAGAATGCAGTCAGTCAAGATTGTCTATATACAAGTAGACTTATAATAATTGGAAAGGCATTAACATTGACTTTGCACCAACAGGATGCAACCACAGTAACAGGAGTTGTGGGAAATCCTGAGATGATAGAGTGTTATGAGCTCACTAATCCAGGGTTCCTGACAGACTGCTTATATCAGAGTCCCTTCCTGGATGAAGGACCATGCATGGTAGTGGGGGGTAGGGAAGACATAGATAGTACATTATAAGAAGATCCAACATACCTCTTGGTGAACATTAATTGTCATAAGATGTCACCGAGCTGATAATTGACTTGCATTGTCTCTGCCTTGTGAGTAATCTAAGTAATAAGATTTAAGAGTATACTGAGCAATGGTGGTGCACGCCTTTAATCCCAGCACTGGGGAAGCAGAATCAGGTGGATCTCTGTGACTTTGAGGCCAGCCGGGTCTACAAACCGAGTTCCAGGATGGGCTCAAGCTACACAGAGAAAGCCTGTCTCGGAAAAAAAAAAAAAAGTGTGTACTGAGATGTAAGACAAAGACCAATTAGAGTAAGAATGAAGGCTCTTCAATAGAAAGTTCTATAATGGACAATTAATTAATACACTACTTGACATCTGAGAGAACAGCCCATAAAATTCACAATGTTGTATGAAAGGCATTACAGCAGGCTGCTGTTAGAGCAGCGTTTCCACAGCTGTGTAATAAAGTGATAAGAAATTTCAAAAAAAAAAAATTTCACAACGTTACTTCAGGCTTAGAAATCAGCTAAAAGCAGATAGAACTGAGACAAGTTCACTTCCCACAAGTTTACAGCCTTCTCTGAAAGAGGTACACTCAGGCAGATCCCTCTGAGTCATTTCTTATTCTTCACCCAAAGTGACTGGAAAAGAAACATTTCAGGGCCCACTGCTTTCTGGGGTCCAGCTTTGTATTCAATAGCTTCAAGCACAAAAGGCAATCAATTAGCCCAGCTCCAAAAAGCACTGTCATACCCATAAGCTTGAGTCTAAATAAATCCAACCAACCAAAATCCAAATTATCAGTTTAATATTCAGTAGCATCATGTAGATCAATGTGTGTGTAGCAATCATGTTCTTGTGAGAATCTTTAAAACATTAACAATAGCAAATCTTATTGACCCCCCTTATCTTGGTTGCAGGTGCTACAGTTACCATTATTATAACAGAGGCTTCATTCAACAAATGCATAAATCACAGGGTCCTCAATGTTACAAATGATTATTTAAAGAAAAGCAAAATGGGTTTATGGCATAAAAATGAAGTAAACTTCATCCCTCGAATAGGAATAGACTTTGGGAGCCCATTCCAGATAGAGGGACACTCCCTCTGCCTAGACACATGGGGGAGGGCCTAGGCCCTATCCCAAAGGATATGAAAGACTCTGAAGACCCCCCTCATGGAAGGCTTAACCCTCCCTGGAGAGCAGAAAGGGGATGGGATAGGGGGTTGGTGTGGGGTAGGGGAGGAGGGGGGTTAGAGGGAACTGGGATTGACATGTAAAACAATCTTGTTTCTAATTTAAATAAAAAAATGGAAAAAAGAAAAAATGAAGTAAACTAAGGATCTTACTGTGCTCACTGTATCCTAGAGTCTCATAAAAGCTGGTTTGGTATTATATCCTAAAAATCACTAATTCCACTTAAATTTCTTCCTTTGTAAATGTCCTATTTAAGCTGATATGTGTCCTAAACTGCAGGTGCTCATCCCACATAGGAGGAGCAAAGCCATTCCTCTCTTTCAGGTTATTCCCATTATTTCACAGAGTCCTGCATTCTGCCACGCAATTGTGCCGGGGAAGCTTGGAAATATACTGCAGTAAAATCACTATGGTGTGAAAAACTAAGTGATGCCTGGCATTTTAAACAGAAGATCTTCTTAAACAAGGAAAAACTAGATAAAAACTCTTGTATTTTAGCACAGACTAAAGTCTCAAAAAATGTAAACTAAGGCTTCTGGAGAACAGACAATACATATGTTAAAGATCAAGGCTGATTAACTAGGGAAAGTTGGTAATGTTGCAAATCCCAAAGTCAAATTATCTTGGGCTATATCTAGCACTTAGTAGTCATTCATTGTCCACCTCTGTGTCTGACCTAACAGCTTGTGTCTATTAGGTTAAACCTTTTGGAATACATTAATTTATTAGGCCAATAGCTTCTTGGCAACCTTAAAGCAAATAATATCAGATAGCATCTCATTTCTGCAATTTGAGGTAGCCCAACTACCTCAAGTTCTGACCAATGCATCTGAAAAGATCCTTAATTATTATCTTCTCTTGTTCTATAACTACAAAAGCCTCATGAAGTTGGTAAAGATCAATGGAATCTAAAATGAATGAATGATCATATTCAGATCATTCATAGTGCACAGAAGCTTGGGGGATGTTCTCAGTCATCTGGTACAGACCACGCCACTAAGCTGATGACGCAGAATTTCTGTCTCGCCTGGTCCCACAGCCATTTAGCCCCAAATAAACACACAGAGGCTTCTGTTAATTATAAACTGGCCAATGGCTCAGGCATGTTATTGACTAGCTCTCTCTTAATCATTAACTCATTTCTATTAAGCTCTGTATTGCTACAGGCTGTGGTTTACTGTAATACTCCAGTATGTTACTCCTTCAGCAGTTACATAGCATCTCCTTCTTATGACTACTTCTCTACATTTCTTTTTCCAGCCTTCTCCTAGTCTAGTAGCCCCACCTATACTTCCTGAATGGCTACATCCTGCCTGTCCGTCGGCTGAAACAGCTTTATTCATCACACAATAAGAGAAACATATATTTACAACATACAGAAGGGCCTCCCCCATCACTGTTCTGTTCCTATTTTCTCTAAATCTACTTTATCAAAACCTACTATTTTCTTCTCAATTAATTATTAGCATAGTTAAGTCTACTGGCCTTCTGGACAAATTTCCAGTATCAACTTGTTATAGTCAAGATGTTTAAGACTATTTAAAACCTCTTTATCATGTATATTATACACACACACACACACACACACACACACACACACACACACACACACACACACACACACACACACCTATTACTGAAATCTAGTACTGGGGAGGAAAGACATCAGTGCCCCAACAGACAACCCACAGAAATTAATTTTCTGTTAACCACCAGGGGGCAGTAAAGAGCAACAGATGCTAGTGCTCCATCAATAGAAAAACCATATTTTCTTCTTTTTCTTTTTTCTGTTTTTTTATTTAATTTTTACAAAATTATAATTTCACATGCAGAAAAACCATATTTTCTTAATGTTTTCAATAACAATCATGCCACAATGGTCATATAGAAGTTCAAGGCCTACAGAGTGCTCCTACATATGTGAATATGTCAAAGTGAGGTTCCATTACTAACATGATAGCTGTACCTCACTAGCTATTAAACTACTTTCTAATGGATTTGCCCATGAGAGACTAGATGATTTAACAAGAGTTGTTGTGAAAAAGAAAATATTAGATTCGGTGTAAAGTAGCCAGCCATAATGTGTGTTATTATTATGTTATCCTACAAAGCTTGTTAAAAACTGAAAAGAAAAAAAAAGGCAGCATGACATAAAGAAACTTCTTTTAGGTTCTTAATTTGCCTAGCTCATGAATATTTACCATTATGGGTTCTTTTAAGAAGCTGACTAGGAAAACTGGATTGTAAATCTTACCCAGCTCCTACCAGGCAAACTATTTTCTGCAAAGCATTAGACCTACTCAAGTTCTATCATCTCAACACAGTCATGTCACCAATTTAAATATCCTTGCAAAGAATATCAAATTGGAGCTGGAGATGGAAACAGGTACTGACACACAATTGCTTCAAACATTAGTAAGTGCAATAGGCCTGGAGACATTCTGGCTCAGAGGTTAAGAGTGTTTGTTGCTTTTGTAGAAGACCTGAATTTGATTCCTAGCACTCACATCCGTAATTCCAGTACCCAGGGGCTCCAATGCAATCTTCTGGCCTCCAAGGACACTGGGCATACACATGGTACACTACATAGATGCAGCCAAAACACTCATACACATATAAGTCTAAAATAAATTTTAAATATAGTAAAGACTTAAGCAATTATGTGATATTCACTAGAAATAAAACTCAGGAGCCCAAAGCTTGCAAGGAAAGTCATCTAACCACTAAACTATATCTTCAGTCTTAGTGTTTTAAAACAGTAAAACAAATTAAACCAAGCTTTAACCTCTGTGCTGCAATAAAATAAGGCAAGTATCCTCTGTTATTTTTACATTTGATTCCTTGTAGGTATTCTCTATCTTAGTGACTTGACAGAGGGTGTCCCATATAGTATTTCTAGCTTAGGACCCTGCAAAGTGCAATCCCTATGATGCTGTGCACCTTAGCATAACCCACAAAGTACACTTAATGAGCTTTTTCACATTTTCTATATGTAAAAGTTTGCCTTCTTCGACACCTGGAATTGAAAATTTAAAAATGCAATCCACAAATAAATATTTGTGCATTCTTCTGTTTTTCTGTTTTGTTCTGGTGATACTGTCATCTTATTAAGTCAAACTGATTTTAAAAGGTAAAAAGAATGTGAAAATTGATTTCTAACCATGGAATGGATATTTATACCCTTTTATATTAATTAATACTCTGTAAGCCTCCACACTCTCCCTTTTTTTTTTTATGGACATGGTCTTGTTCTCTAACCCTGGCTGGCCTAAAACTTCCTATATAGCCCAGGATGGCCTCAAAATCAAGGTAATCCTCCTGGCATAGCATTTATACAATTCTACGATGACAGGTATGAGCTACTATACCCATTTTTGAGTTTTTATAAGACTAAGAAGACAGAGGAAAACATTCATCATTTATATGGTGTTATATACACACCACAACAGCATCTTTACCTAATACTCAAGACTTGTATTCCTACAAACACAGGTCAACTAGTGACACTGATGGAGATGTTCCTTCTATATATATGCTTCTTTTATTGGTTAATGAATAAAACATTGATTGGCCAGGCAGGAAGATAGGCAGGGCTAGGAAACAAGGAGAATTCTGGGAGGTGCAGGCAGAGCGGGAGTCGTGATGTGAGCCAGGGAAGAAAGGACGTGGGTCAGGTGTTCTCCAGTAAGATAAGACCACTTGGAAATACTTCTATTAATAGAAATGGGTTAATAATTAAGACAGAGCTAACCAATAAGAAGCCCTTGTCACTGCCCAACAGTTTCATAATTAATATAGCATCCCTGTGTTTATTTGAGGCTAATGCAGCTGTGGGACCAGGCTGGCAGGAAGAACCATCTGATACAAAACACACTTCGGAAAGTATCAACATCTAAGAGTCCTATTCTAGGTCTTATAAGCACAGGTATCCAAGTCTTTACGAAAATTAGCTGACTGTCCTTCAGGAACAATGTACCTTAGGATCTGGTTATACAGTAATTTTAGAATTTGTGATTAAACTTTGATGAAAGAAAAACATTGAGGTATTAAACACAGGAAAACAGATACTGGATCCTTGGATCCTATATTCCATTCACACCTCTCGACAGTAGAAATGGCTAAACTTAACCACAAGAAAAAAAAAAAAAGCCACAATCACCAAGATTCACCATAATGAAATTTACAGTACACTTCCTTAAAAAATAAACAAAAAAGAAAGTATTAATTCATGATTCTAACTGTTAGATTCATATGCATGATAGGTTTTTTAAAACTATTTAAATAAAATGACTTAGCTAAGACTTCCTAGAAAAATGAAAGCTTGTATTAAAATGCATTTGCAAAGCATTGTAAGTTAACAGGGCTTCCCACCCAGCTAGCTCCAGACCCTAGAGCTAAGCAAGCAATATAGAACCTGCAGAAAAGTGTTGGGAAAATGTACATGCTCAGCAATACAAAAGACAGGTGTGGGCTGCAGAGAAACCTTAACATGCCCTAACAATCAGAAAATAGAACAAATGAGCCAATGTCACCCAACAATGTTTATGCCATACTTCAAGCATGTACCAGAATACTAGAACACCACAGTGGACAGGTGTACTATATGTCTTATTTGCTCTTAGTGGCCCATGTTTGGTCCCTGCCACAGAAACCTGCCAACACTCATAAAATACATTATTTCCTTGAGTTCTATTGCATTAAAATATCCTAATTAGAAGACTGTTTACAGAAACCTCATGGATATAATACAGTGTTACTTCGTGTCAGGACAGTTTTGATCCTCTTTCCAATCTTTATAGAAGCCCTACATAGAAGATTCTATTAATATCTATCGGGGTCCTGAAGTTCAGAGGCTATCACCTTTAGACTATCTATGAAGCCTAGCACGTATCCATCTTAAAAGTAAGCAGTGCCTCACTTGCCAGGACCTTAGCAAGCAGGATAATTTCCCTTCTGTTTTCTTTCTGTGACTCCCTGATCTAACCCTCACTCTGTTGGTAACTTTTTCCTACTGTGCTCATGCAGTACTGAGATTCTTGATACACCCTCACTCCTGGCTCCCAGTAGTCTGGACCTAGGTTGGGAGATCTCTTATACACTCCCAAATGGCATCATTTATCCTTCTAGTCCTGACTTTCAATTTTTACTTCTTGTTTATTTAAAAAGGTTTTTTTCTTCCAACTATGAAAACAGAAGAGGTAAGATTCTAAGTGCCTGGGATGACCTCATTTCTACAACAAGGCAAGAACAGAAGTAGTAAAATACAAAAGGGTTTTAACTTCATATCTCTCTCTCTCTCTCTCTCTCTCTCTCTCTCTCTCTCTCTCTCTCTCTCACACACACACACACACACACACACACACACACACACACACACACGGAAAAAAAAAAAAAAACACTGGTTGTTTTTTTTTTTTTTTTTTCCCTGTATCCGGATCTCAAAAGATCCCACCAAACAGGCATCCAAATACTAACCTCCAAGAAAACCAGTGTTACATATTATGATCATTTAGCCTGATCATCACTATTAATCAAGAATTACCCCAAAAACTACAAGTTGATCATGCTATCAGGTTCACAAATTAAAAGGCATACAGGAAAAAAATTTAATGAAAGGGAATGTTTCATTTCTGGTTTCTGAACAACAAAAAAAGTTGATTTCTGGCAAAGCAATAAACATTAATTAGATAACTATGCTAAATGCCTCAGGAAGATTTAACATATAATATAATCCAATTAGTTCTTTAAAGTGTTACAAATGCAGCTGAGTTGTAATGGCAATTTTTCTATAATCAAAATTGTCACAAAATCTTTAAAAAATTTTAATGCCAAAATAACCATAAATGGATATGGAAATGGAAAATACAAGTGTCAACATTTGGCACCATTTTTGTCTGGCATTACTAATGCATGGTTATTATTTTCTCAGGAGAAGCATATTCCTCTCCTACATATTTCAAAGGTGATTTTTCAAACACAGGTTGATTTCTGGTATGTGAAAGTAGCTTTAAAAGATGTCTAGGGCGGCTGGGCATTGGTGGAACACAAATTTAATCCCAGCACTCTGGGAGGCAGAGGCAGGCAGATCTCTGTGGGTTCAAGGCCAGCCTGGTCTCCAGAGTAAGTGCCAGGATAGGCTTCAAAGCTACACAGAGAAAGAATGTTTGGGGGGGGGAACCAAAAAAAAAAAAAAACAAGATATCTAGGGCACCTGAACATAAAAACTTAGCCCTTATGTAACTCAACAAGCCTCCTCCCAGGAATAAGCCTACAATAGTTGCACAATGAAATCTCAGTGCCTTCACACACTTTGGTAAACATTCATCACTAGTTAAAAATTAAACAGAGAATTAAAGGCCATGAGTGAGTTGAATCGCACTTTACCATTAAGAAAATGTGTCAAAGTAGACCACTCAATTTGGGGATAGGGCAGGCATCTCAGAGACCATCTAACCAAGGAGAGTGGCTTCCATTACCAAGCTCACAGTCATTCTGAGAATTCTGATTAAGACTGGAGATCTAGCTCCTGCTCTGTTCTCTGTTCTCCCTGTCACAGGAATGATAGTGTGAAAATTAGATGATTATAAAGGTGGGTTTGCTCTCCATTATTCAGGGAGGAATGACAGATGGAAATTCAAGATGGTTGGTTTAAGCCTTGCATGTTTAACAACTCACTGATAGGTCTGGGGTCCTTGAAAATGGACAAGCAGCCTCTACAGTCTAGTGACGATCCTGAAGTATCGTAGACAGGAAGAATGGGCATCAAGATTGTGTCTATTGTTGTATAATCATGTTTTGTGCCCAGGCCTTGCTCTGTTATCTATCAGGTAGGTGACCAAGGTTGACCAGTGGCTTTCAAACTGACAGCCAAAGAAGAGTACCAAGAAGAAGAGGTGCAATGGCAGTCCATATCACTGCAGAGCCTTTCAAGAGTCCCAGGAAAAACACATTGCTTCTAGACCTCCCTGCTGCCAATGTTTCAGCTTTTATATGTTCTTATATTTAAATTTTTTAAATTCTTAAGAGAAGGCAAAAAAGAAAATCTAAACCTCAATTTTAATGAGAGTCTAGATTCTGTATGAGAGTCAGATAACCACTCAATAAACATAACTATTCCTACTTGGAAAACTACTTATCCCTAATGTATTACTAAGCATGCTTCATTTAAAAAAAAAGTCTTAAATACCCTCCCATGATAATGAGATTGATGAATAACTTATATGCCATCCTATAGCCTTCATCCAGCAGCTGATGGAAGTAGAAGCAGACACCCACAGCTAAACCTTGAACTGAACTGGAATCCAGTTGCAGAGAAGGAAGACTGGTGAGCAAAGGGGACCAGACCTGGCTGGTGAAACCCACAGAAACAGCTGACCTGAACAAGGGAGAGCTCTTGGTCCCCAGACTGACAGCTGGGAAACCAACATGGGACTGATCCAGACCCCTTGAATGTGGGTGTCAGTGAAGAGACCTCCAAAATCTATGGGGCCCCTTGTAGTGGATCAGTACTTATCCCTAGCCTAGGAATGGACTTTGGGAGGCCTTCCCACATGGAGAGATACTCCCTAAACCTAGACACAAGGGGGTGGGCCTAGGCCATATCCCAAAGGATATGACAGACTGGAAGACCCCCCTACAGAAGGCCTCACCCTCCCTGGGAAGGAGAAAGAGTATGGGATAGGTAGGGTGTTAGTTGGGGGGGGGAGGGGAGGAGGGAAGGGAAAGGGAACTGGGATTGACATATAAAATACTCTTTCTAATTCAAACCACTGGATCATTGACAAGAGAGCAGCACTGAGCCCTTCTATCACATGCATGGAAGAAAACAGACATGGGAAACAGGTGGGTCTGAGCAACATAAAGTAATTTAGAGTTTCAGCCATTCTTCTTTACTTCCTATGCTTTTCATTTTCTGACAGTTTTTAATCAAAGTAATTTTTAGTTAAAGCAACACATTTACTCACTTCCTGAAACACACTGTGATGGTAAGTGCACAGTCACCATAGGATCAGTCAGCAGCCCACCACGCACTCAGAACATCCTTCATTGGCTTCCCTTAGAAGTTTGATCTCTATTATCTCTCAGTTCCTAAGTAGTCTCTTGCTACTGCCCCTCCATCTTTATGATATTTTTCATAATAAGCAGAGCTCGCCATTATTACTCACCATTATTACCAGGACTACTTTCTACTTGATGAAACCCAATGTTGTAAGTCCAAATTCCCATGCTGTTCCCCATTATGCCCTGAAGGAGATATGTGAGATTTACATCTCCAATATTAGCTAACCTATAAACATACAAACGAGATGCCAGTCATGTTCTCAATGTTTGCATCCTCAGAGAAACCAAACTTTGAAATGCCAGCTTTCTATGACATCAGGAAGCAGAGGTTTTAAGATAGAGATAGGTCACAAGGGTAGTCTGTATTAGTTACTTTTGTATTAGTTACTTCTGTATTGGTTACTTTTCTGCTGCTGTGATAAAATGCTATGATCAAACAGACTCAGGGAAGAAAGAGGATATTTTGGCGTATTGTTTCAAACGGTTAAGAGTCTATCATGGCAGGGAAGCATGGCAACAGGTAGGCCAGAGCAGAATGCTGAGAATTCACATCCTCAAACATAACCACAGAGGAGAGAGAGCAAACTGGAAGTGTGAAACAAGGCTTTAAACTTTCAAATCCTGTCTCTAGTGACCCACTTCCTCAGCAAAGTCACATCTAAACCTCTCAATAAATTACCACTATGGGGACCAAGCTCCAATATCTGAGCTTATGGGGAATATTGTTCATACAGAGTCCACAAATGGAATGATTATCCTCACAGAATGATTATCCTCACAGAAGGAAGTACCCTGCCACCTTTCCACATATAGTGAGAAGTTAGTCTATCTATACCTGGAAGATGCCCAACTAGATCACCTAGTTCTCTTTCCTGATTTTTTAGTGCCCTGTCAGTGTTACTTTGTTATGGAAGCCTCAGCAGATCAGACATAGAGTTTCATTCAGTATTCTGCACATGAACAGGACTAATTTTTTTGTTGTTAAATGTACTTTTATAATTTATTTTTTCAAATTTCACTTCACATTCCAACCATAGTTCTCCCTCCCACCCCTCCTCCTCCCCAACCCCCCTCCATGAGGAATCAACAAAGTCTGGCACAGTAAGTTGGGACAGGACCAAGCCCCTCTCCCATGCATTAAGGCTGAGCATGGAATCCCACCATAGGGAATGGGTTCCAACAAGCTAGCTCATGTACTAGGGTTAGATCCTGGTCCCACTGCCAGGGGACCCTCAGATAGTGTTGAATGTATTTTTATATTTATTGACCATTTGTATTTCCTCATGTGAAAAGTATCTGTTCAGCCCATTTGTCCATTCAATAGCTGGACTGTTTATTATTTAAACTTTTTAATTCTTTATATATTCCTGATGTTAATCCTAAATTGGATGAGTAATTGGCAATTTTCTCCCAGTTTGTAGGGCATGTGTTAATTTTTGATTTGGCTTTGGGGGCTTTTGATTTTTGTTTGCTGTGCAAATTCTTTTTAATTTTCTTGAAGTCTCCTTGCTTAGGACATGACTACTCTTTCCTAGAAACTGAGACATTGAAATGATTTAAAATCCCTGTATAGGTAACTGTGTTTTGATTAACCCACACCCACATTTTGGGTGTGTACTATCCTTTCAACGAGTCTATTAAACTCTACTAGAATTTAAATTTTCTGTTAAAATCTTGTGTATATATGTATGTGTACATGCATTTGATACACACACATGCATGCACAATCATGTTTTGCAGGTGCACATGAATGTGTGCATGTTCATGTAGAGGTTGGAGAACAACTTCTGATATAATCCTCAGGAAAATCATCCTCCTTTGAGATAGGGACTCTCATTGGCTTGAACTCATCAGTCAGGTAGATTGACTGCCCAGGGGGTCTCAGAGATCCCTCCTGTATCTACCTCCCCAACACTGAGATTACAAGCACACCCCACCACACTCATCTGTTCATGTGGGTGCTGAGATTGAGCTCACTTCCTTGTGCCCAAGCCATCTCTCCAAGACAAAAATCTTTTAGCAAGATCTAACAAATTGTTAGTAGTAAATTATACAAAACCCTTCTATGTTGCAATGACATCCAGACTTGGTCTTCACATTTGTGTTGTGTAGGCAAATGGCTGTGATGATTAAATGAAAGAGATCAATATATTCTCTAAGTCTGAAGGTGGTTTCATTATTTGTCTGTGTCAATAACTTAATGCCTAAATTCTACATGTGGAATTAACTGCACGCTTTAAATTTTTCATGCAATGCTTACTTCTTTCCTATTTTGCTACTAGTAAGCAAAGTTTCCTAAATATACATCTTCTTTCTGTAGCCAAATCATTCCTGGTGAGGCTTGTCTGTTGCCCAGGACAGTATCAACAAACACCTAACGTTTTCTTGGCCCTAGTGCTGGCATAGCCCTCTGTCTGGCACTAACCCAACTTCACCAGCCTGTTGTCCTGAGTCCTTCAAGGAGAAATAAAGTATGTTCTGAGGTTCTTGGCAATTATTCCATGACAGATGTGGATGAGCAGATACCAATGAGGGAAAAACAAAAGTAAATGCAACATCAGAGACTGAAGGGTAGTGTTGAGACACTAAACAGACACAAACCCAAGCCTGTATCACTTCTGAGCTTTCCAGGTCATGAACTTTTCCCACCATTGTCCATCCAGTTATTATTTCTGGATGGTCCACCCTGCCCCAGGCATAAGAGATACAGTGGCAAACAAAATAGGGCCTCCATCTAATAAAATGACAACAGCTACATCACCATGATAATTGCTACCTGCCACCACAAGGTAGGTATAGTTTCACACAGGGCTGCTGCTCACAGCCTCTTCAAGGAACCTCCCAAATTATCTCAACTGTGAAAGTTCAACCTGAGGCAGGACTCCACAGAAATCTGTTGCTCTCCATCCATATAAGGAAAGAAACTGGATCTTATCTTTACTATTCTCCCTCTGTACATCAGGTAACAAAATGATGCTGCAGCTAAGTGTGTTTAATTTACCTATCAGAGTCCAGGTCTCTTGATGCTACTATCTGAGAGGTAAAATGACATGTGTTGACATTAGAACCTTGAACCATCTAAAAGTAGACAATATACCTTTCTATGGTACTTCTGCCTCAAAATTCCTGCTCTATGCTTAAAATGTTATACATTGACAGTATGAAACTCAATCCGTGGGAAAAGATGGTTTTCCCTAGAGTAAAAACATATATATATATATATATATATATATATATATATATATATATACATACATACATATATATATATATATATATATATCTCAAAGTTCATGCTGAGCACCCCTTGAAATGTGATATTACATTAGTAAATAATACTGAAGGGAAATGGTTGTGTAGTAAATTTCTGAAGGAGGACTAAAGGAAATGAGAAAGAGCAGTGACAACTTACATACAGGACCTGCATCAAGGAAAGTGTACACCACCTCATTTGGACACTGGGGCTGACATGTTGGAACACCACACAGTAAAACTGAAAGGGGAATGACAGTTCAGTAATATAATGAAAACTAAAAACCACTCAATTTTTCTAATTTTGGCAAATATGTACATAAAATCATGTGATTAAGATGGAAAAAACATGTTTGTATGTGGGATAATGTAATTGATATTCATTCATAAATCATGTGCTGCTGACATTCATTTGTGAGCACATTTTACATTTTAAATTCAGAGAATTTAAGCAATTTTAAACTTGCTAGTAACTATTAATTAAATGGATATAATATACTAACAATGGTTATAAAACACAGAAAGGTCTAATATAAATAATGAAGCTTTAAGACTTTGCATAAATGCAATGTGCAAATTTATCCACTAATGCTTAAACTTTAGCATTTTCAAATAATTCAATCTAAATGAACTAATTTTTAAAAAATATATTTATTTATTTTACATCCCAGTCACTATTTCTCCTCCCTCCTCTCTTCCTAGTTCCTCCCTTACTCCCCAGTACACTCCTCCTCCCTTTCTGTTTAGGAAAAGACAGGTCTCCCATGAGTATCAACAAGACATGGCATATCAAGTTGCAGTAAGACTAAGCACCTCCCATGGATTAAAGCTGGCCAAGGCAACCCAAATGACCTAAATTTTATAACTAGAAGTGAATATTCAAGTACATTCTTCAAAACCACAACCGAGATTCTAAGCAGGATAGAACAATGTTTAATTATCAACAGACCAACCTGGTCAGTGTACCCAGGAAGCTGGACTACAGACCAACCTGTTGAACATGAGAACATAAAATTCTCAGACACGCCTGAAATCAGGCATCCTAGCTGTCCAAATCAAGACAGCCCTATATGGATCTGCAGCAATTATTGCTATGGCAGGAACTAGTAGAGCCAAAGACTGGCTCATCTGCTTAAAATAAAAATCTGGCTAGCAATTTATACCTGACACTATAAGGAAAGCTGAGAGTTCTAGTTTCATATCTGCCCCACCTAGCCTTGTTCTCAGTATAATTCTACTGTAGCTGGCACTGTGACAAAGGAAGTCACCTGAGCTGTAAGGTAAGAAGCCAAGAGAACATCTCAGCCTAGAGCAACTCTGAAGCAAATGGATACTGTGATTAACCTCTCCATTAGGGTCAGGTTCAAATTGTGAATAATTTAGAGATCCGTATGTCAACAGAGAATCCTGTACACACTGGCCACATCCACACAGATTTTATCTGGTTAGAACTGTGGTTACACTTTTCTTTTTAAATATGCTTTATTTTTTAAAGTAGTTTTAAATACAATGTAAAATTTACTTCAAATTATAAAGGTTGCCCAGGCCCCTCTTGTGCCTATAAAGCAATCTCTCCCACCATCAATGACCCACACTAGAGTGGTACATTTTTACAAATGAGAAATCTACACTGACAAACATATCATCCCATATCTGTAGTTTATATCAGGATTGTAATTTCTATTTCTTCCTAATTTAAACAGTCTCTCTCCCCCTCAATGAAGGGGAGAGAGGCTCGTAAGATTCAAGAAGTTGATGACATTTATGAAACTCAAAAAGATCCTAAAAGTTACAAGACTAAAAAGGTTCTTCCCTCAGAGACTCTCCCCACCAGTCTTGCAGCCAAGCTTTTCACAAAGCATGCAACAGCTCCAGGAGCCAACTTTTACAAGCTGTCACCAATGCTGGGGTGGGCTTTCTTGGATGTCAGTGCCTTTGAGTCATACATGCTCCTGCAAATAATCCTAAGAAACTCACTGGTTTACTAAGACAGACTTGGGTGCTATCATTTCTTTGATCTGTCATCAGTGCTCTATGAGGGATAAAGAAACATTTGGCTCATATATTCCCAAGGAAACTCACAAACAAGGGCTCAGAAACCATAATAAATGTATGAGAATTTTCTTAATGTTCTCCAAAACTTCCTGTATTGAAGGCTTTGTTTCAAGCTTGAAGTGTTATTGGGAGGTGGTAGAAACTTTAAGAAGTATAGCCTAATTGAAGAATATTGTTAGGCTAAGAGAGTATAAAGGTCTCTTTCCTGTTTTTGCTTGCTGGCTTCCTTGTGAGGTACACAGCTTTCCCATAACAAAGAATTCTGCTATAGTGTACTACCAAGTCATAGATCTTAAACCAGACAATTGACCATGGGCTGAAACCATGCAATAAATAATTTCTCATTTAAGTTGATTTCCCTCAGGTATTTTATCAGAATGGAAGACTAATAGAGCACTCCAATGGTTTGGGCATATCTACTATCCCAAGTATGGCAATTCAAAAAAAAAAAAATCTACCAAAGTTAACATTTTCCATTTGAGTAACATGGCTTTTGTTGTTTTTGTTTTGTTTTGGGTTTTTTGTTTTGTTTTGTTGGTTTTGGTTTGTTTTTTGTTTGTTTGGTTTGGTTTTTTTTTTTTTTTTTGGTTGTTTGTTTCTTTGTTTTTTGAGACAGGGTTTCTCTGTGGCTTTAGAGGCTGTCCTGGAAATAGTGTTGTGTTTTTAAAGCAAGGTCTTACTTTGTAGTTCAGCATTCTAACAGAAGTTGGCTGCAGGACTGAATTCACTCCCAGGCCCCAAACCTTCATTCTTGTTCCCGTGCAACATACCCACCAACTTAAGAATATGTATGAAGTATTTATATACATGTAATTCTTCTTGGCTAAAACTTTTCATTTTATTTTTAATTCTAACTTACGGAGATGAGGAAAATTTTTGCATCCAAGGAGAAGGAAATAATCATGGGGGGGGGGGTCCAAGTTCTCAAGGTATCTTTTCACTGCTTATGTGTTTCCTGTTTATTTTGATCCTTAAAAGACATGAAAGATATTTCTCAAAACAGCCTATTTTACTTACACCTCTGTATACAGAAGCTGACAACAAGCCCAAGAGGTGGAGTAACAGGAGAGAAGGGAGGAAAAGGTCACCAGCAAGGTTGAAAAGGAAAACATTAGCCGGGCAGTGGTGGTGCACGCCTTTAATCCCAGCCCTCGGGAGGCAGAGGCAGGAGGATCTCTGTGAGTTCGAGACCAGCCTGTTCTACAAGAGCTAGTTCCAGGACAGCCTCCAAAGCTACAGAGAAACCCTGTCTTGAAAAAAAAAGAAAGAAAGAAAGAAAGAAAGAAAGAAAGAAAGAAAGAAAGAAAGAAAGAAAGAAAGACAGAAAGAAAGGAAAACATTAATAAGAAGTCTACAGCAGGAAGACTATGAAGAGGCAGAGTTCAGCTGTCATGTCTATTACAAAGTCACATAAACCAAGGTAACTCAACCTCAAGAGAATTTCATTGCAATAGCTTTAAACTGGTATGAAGGAAAAGGGTTAGTATATTTCTTGGCTAACAAATTTCTAATGTATAAATTCATATTGAGCAGGTGTTTTCTTGTTAATCTCCTTGCTTCTCCTAACCCACACCACCCTGTCCTCAAGCTATTTAATCTCTACTGATGTCAGTTACACAATATAGCTCTATCCAAATTTGGCTAACAAACTCACTAGGCTCTTCAAAACCACATGACTACTGCCAGTTGAGTCTGAATACCTCTGCGCAGCCAAATAATAGCCCAAAATATTCCTTGACTTGTTAGTGCATGTGATATTTTATTTCACAGCCCCACTTCTCCTCAGATGATTAGATATGGCACGTGATGGAGACTAAAAGGTGTTAAACAGATACTAAACAATCAGAGAACACCTTAGTTCCTATATATTTGCTATGGGCTTGATTCAAAATAGCTTTCCAGATTCCCAGGGACAAACAATTGTCACTAGTTAGGATTCCAGCTTTATTTACAGAACAGTCATTAAGTGCCCAATTCACAACAGCTGTTCTTATTAGAACTTAAGACCAGAGGGAAAAATAAAAAGGGGGCAGGGAAAACATCTGATTTTATGTGAGGCTGACTAGTATGCTCAAGGGGTAGGTAAACAGGGTATCAATATCAGTTTTAAAGCATGGTTGTAACAAAAACAGTGCTAATACAAATAAAACAATCAAACTTTATGAAGGTAACACATAACAGCTATAAGCTTCAAGAGTACTCAGTCCAGCTGCTGTATTTGGAACCTATTTGGCAGCAAAGGAGGCACAACAGAGTGTGGGAAAGCAGAAGCTGTGTTCCCCTGTGTAGAGACCAAAAGGACTTTGACAATGGGATGCAAGAATTGAACTTTCCTCTTAGCACTGCTTTCAAAGTGTCCCATAGGTTTGGTTATGTTGTGTCCGCATTCTCATTGAATTCTAGGAAATCTTTAATTTCTGTTTTTATTTCTTCCTGGACCCATGAATTGTGCAATAGGGTGTTACTTAATTTCCATGAGTTTGTAGGTTTTCTGTAGTTCGTGTTGTTGTTGAATTCTAATTTTAAAGCATGGTGGTCTGATAAGACACAGGGGGTTATTTCAATTTTTTGTACCTGTTGAGGTTTGCTATGTTGCCAAGTATGTGGTGGATTTTAGAGAAGGTTCCATGTGGCGCTGAGAAGAAGGTAAATTGTTTTGTATTTGGGTGGAATGTTCTATAGATATCTGTTAAGTCCAACTGCGCCATAACTTCTATTGGTTCTTTTGTTTCTTTGTTAAGTTTCTGTCTGGTTTTCCTGTCCAGTGGTGAGAGTAGGGTGTTGAAGTCTCCCACTATAAGTGTGTGTGGTTTTATGTGTGATTTGAGTTTTAGTAATGTTTCTTTTACAAACGTGGATGCCTTTGTATTTGGGGCATAAATGTTCAGAATTGAGACTTCATCCTGATGGATTCTCCTGTGACAAATAGAAGTGACCTTCTTCATCTCTTTTGATTGATTTTAGTTTAAAGTCCAATTTGTTGGATATTAGGATTGCTATCCCCGCTTGTTTCATGGGTCCATTTGAATGGAAGATCTTTCCCCAACCTTTAATTCTTAGGTACCGTCTGTCTTTGAAGTTGACGTGTGTTTCTTGTATGCAGCAGAAGGAAGGATTCTGTCTTCTTATCCATTCTGCTAATCTGTGTCTTTTTATAGGGGAGTTAAGACCATTAATGTTGATGGATATTAATGATCATTGATTGTTCATTCTTGTTTGTTTTTGAATTGGTGATGGTGACGAGATTATTTGTGGGATTTTATCCCTTTTTCTTTTTGGCTGTTGGTAAATTGGGATTATCTATTGCCTATATTTTTCTGGTTGTAGTTAATTTCCCTGGGTTGCAGTTTTCCTTCCAGAACTTTCTGTTGGGCTGGATTGGTGGATATGCATTGTTTGAATCGGGTTTTGTCATGGAATATCTTGTTTTCTCATTCTATATTGATTGAAAGCTTTGTTGGGTATAGTAGTCTGGGCTGGGTTCCATGGTCTCTTAGTGTAGGTAGAATATCTGTCCAGGACCTTCTGGCTTTCAGAGTTTCCATTGAAAAGTTAGCTGTGATTCTGATAAGTTTGTCTTCATAGGTTACTTGACCTTTTTCCCTTGCTGCTCTTAATATTTTCTCTTTGTTCTGTATGTTTGGTGTTTTGATTATTATGTGGCGAGATGACCTTTTTTTTTGGTTCAGTCTATTTGGTGTTCTGTAGGCTTCTTGTATTTTCATTGGCATGTCTTTCTTAAGGTTGGGAAAGTTTTCTATGATTTTGTTGAATGTTTTCTGTGCGTTTGAGTTGGATTTCTTCACCTTCTTCCATACCTATTATTCTTAGGTTTGGTCTTTTCGTGGTATCCCATATTTCCTGGATATTTTGTGATAGGGATTTGTTGGAATTAAGATTTTCTTTGGTTGATGAATCTATTTCCTCTAGTGTGTCTTCAACTCCTGAGATTCTCTCTTCCATCTCTTGTATTCTGTTGGTTATGCTTACATCTGTAGTTCCTGATCGTTTATCCAGCTTTTCTATTTCCAGCATTTCCTCTGATTGTGCTTTCTTTATTGTCTGTATTTCAGTTTTTAGGTCTTGAACTGTTTCCTTGAGAGATTTGTTGATATCTTGTATTTTTTGGTTTGTTTTTTCTTTCATTTCTTTAAGGGTTTTTCTCATGTCCTCTTTGAGGTCCTTTATCATTTTCATGAAGATGTTTTTAAAGTCATTCTCTTCTGGTTCATCAGTATTGTGATGTTCAGGTCTTGCTTGTGTATGGTTCCTAGTCTCCAGGGGTGTCATATTGGGTTTTCTGTTGTTGGATGTGCTTTAACCTTGCCCTCTTCTCATCCTTTCTTCTGATGGGTGTAGCAGGAGTTTCTTGCTCTCCTGGTGGGTATGGGATCAAGGTTCTCTTGTGGTAGATGCAAACAGATCCAATATTCTGATGTCTGTCCTCTGCTCTTGGATGGAGGTGTCACTGTTACCAGGGCCTCGTCAGTGCTCAGGTGTGTTGAGTCCCGCTGTTGTCAGATGACTCTGAGCAGTGACGATGAACGGAACCGGAAACAGCCCTGGCCTACCTGGGCCGGCGAATGGACGCAGAACTGCCACTGGGCCTCGGAGTGTTGGATCCCGCCACCCAGAAACATCATTTTCAAAGCCACCAGCTAATACTTAACACTTTTTCCCAGAAAGAATTACAAATGACATGATAATACCACATATTTTATTGTGTCATAAGAGGAATAACATCTGCCGCCCCTCCAAAAAAGGGCCAATTTTAGTTAATCCTTAGCACTTAGTACAATGGGTTCATGTGTTCATTAAACATCCACAAGCTTGATGTATTTATCCAGATTTAAGTTAAGTCTCATTTTCTATGATCAAGCAAGGATGGAAGACGCCCACTTGGGATGAGTGACCCTGACAGTCTCAACTGTGCAAAAGGAAAACCATCCATAGGAAACAGAAACCATCAGGTATCTCTCAGCCTCAACTGGGGCAGAATCCCCTGCTTTGGGAGGAAAACCTCTACAATGGCAAGTGAACATACCCTTCTTCTTCTTCTTCTTCTTCTTCTTCTTCTTCTTCTTCTTCTTCTTCTTCTTCTTCTTCTTCTTCTTCTTTTTTTTTTTTTTTTTTTTTTTTTTTTTTTTTTTTTTTGGTTTTTTGAGACAGGGTTTCTCTGTGTAGCTTTGGAGCCTATCCTGGCACTCCCTCTGGAGACCAGGCTGGCCTCGAACTCACAGAGATCTGCCTGTCTCTGCCTCCCGAGTGCTGGGATTAAAGGCGTGTGCCACCAATGCCCAGCACACACACACTCTTCTTATAAGACCCCCTTGAAAGTGATTTTTTTCCATGCATTCAGTAAATAAGAATTGTTATCCTGGCGTCTATTTCCAGTCCTCTTAATTAATGCATGCTAGATTGTAACTTGGTTGGTAAAGTGCTCAGTTAACTTACATGAAATCTTGGTGAGGTTTGATTCCCAGAATCACAAATTAGACACAGTGACACACTCCTGTTATCCTAGTATGAGATGAAAGCAAGACGATCAAGAATTCTAGGTCTTTCTCAGCCTCAAGAGAGTTCCAGGCTACCTCAGGCTACATGAGACTCCATCTCAAACAAATCAATACATACTTGTTTCCTTCCCAAAAGTAGCTAATTTCCAAAGAAGCTACAAAATAAAAGCATTTAGACTGCCCTGGCTGTAAGCACTCCATATCCCTCAGCTTACCAAATAGGTCACAACATCCCAAGAAACAACGTCATGCCCATTATAACCAGGCTTCTTGTTTTGCATGAGCTATGACAAAGTGAGAGGATGTTGGAGATGATGCTGAGAAAAGCTAAGTAACATACCAGAGGTAGACTGAGTAAACACAGAGGAAGTCATAAGTTTGCTTCTCTAGCTACAACTGAGGCTGTTTCCCACGTGATGTAGCATGTTTCTCTCAGGGTTTAGCTTACTCTAAATCTTCATGTTCTTTATGGTTCTAGTCTTTAATACTCTGGGGATAGAAAAATGTTTCCTGATGACTTTCATCATTAAATAAGGGCTATGACTCTGGATTCTCTTCTGGATTCTCTTCTATGTCAACCCAACACAGGAGCCAGTAGGAGAACAATGATGTAGGGATCTGTAAGCTGAAATCATCAGACCTTCCTCCTCTCTCAAAGCCAAGTCAACATGGCCACCCTTCTGTACTTCATGATTTCTGTTGTGTTTTTGGGTTTGTTTGTTTGTTTGTTTTTTGTTTTTTTGTTTTTTGGGGGGGGCAGGAAGGACAGTCTCTAGTCAAACAACCTTACAAATCTGAATTTTATCCAGAAAGGCATAAATCTTGTTAATTTAATTAAAGTTAAAAATCTAACAAGACACTGTCAAAACAGTACATTAATACGAAGATTTTGAAACACACCATAAAAATTGCTAGCTCTAATGCAGAAAATTACCACTGAATTCAAGGTAAATGATTGTTAGGAAGACAAAAGAAACTTCATGTGTTTGGGCTATACTATCTCTGAATCATCTTTCATGTCATTTTGCATTCTATCTACTGAAATCTTATAGCATTTATCAATTGGAATAAACCCTTCACAGATTAACTACTTAACTATTTAATTATTGGTATACTTTATCATTTTAATAATGATTTCACCTGCACTTGAAAATAAAGAGCTTGCAGAGTATTAAGAATTCCCTGTTTCCCCCATGGAAGTCTTTGCCCTTTCTGAGGAGTGGATGTGGGAGGAGGATGGGGAGAAGTGGGTGGAATAGGTGAGGTGGGCAGGAGTGAGAGGAGGGGAGAGAGAACTATGGTTGGTATGTAAAAAGAATATAATTTTTTACATTAAAAAAATTCACTCACTAAGCACAGTAACACACATCTATAATCCTAGCACATGGGAGGACTAGGCAGAATGACCATGAATTCACTGGACATCCTGGCCTACACAGCAAATGCAAGCCCAAGGTTGCATAAGGAAACCCAGTATCAAAAACATGCCTAACCACTCCACCAAAAAAATAAAATTAAATTACTGTTGATCACATGTTTATTTTCAAGTCTTCTGTGACCAGAAGTTTGATACAGTCTGTTCTTTCTGTCCATTTCCCTAATTAAACATACCAATAAAAGTTTACTAACTGTAAGTCCATTTTAAAACCTTTTTAAAGATTTCTCCAATACCCAAGCTAGCCTTCAACATGTTATGTAGCTAAGAATGGCCTTGAACTTCTGATTTCTTACCTCCACCTCCTAAATGCTAGGATTATACACTCATACTGGTTTTATGTGGTGATCATGATTGAATCCAAGGCTGAGTGCATTCTGGACAAATTTACTCTACTGAGCTATATTCCCAGTCCCTAAAACTAAATTCTTACAAAGATTACAATTACACTTTAGAGAGTTATTTTTTTTAATAAAATAACACTTGAAATGAGTTTTTACAGGTTTATGGAATAAGGCAGATCTGTGATGTATACAAAACCAAATTATTTCAAAGCTAACCACACTGTAAATCAAAGTACAAAAACCCTACATACTAAGCTCCACAACAGATAAAAGAAATACGAAACATAAATAAATAAATAAATAAATAAATAAATAAATAACCAACCAACCAACCCAAGGTGTCAAGAGCCCTTTTCACAGGAACCTTGTCTGCTAGTTTTCCATCCTGTACCTCCAGGACTGGGCATTCAGCAAAAACCATTAAGCAACCAGAAGCAGCATCTACATAACTACTATATTACTGCAATCCAGAATGCTGACAGTGCAAAGCAACAAGCAAATACCACATTGTCTTCATGGTAACAGGTACACTTATAAACATAATGTGTGTTTATTATATTGGCAATGTGTGTAGAAATACAAAGCCTAATCTCCATTTGATTTAGTAACTCTCATATCCTGGAAGTAGGTCCCCAGAAATTTTACAAATAGCATCATCCTCACCTTTTCTGAGACATCGGCATGAGGAAATGTGCCTCAACCTTATTAAAGAAACTGCCCAACTAGGCAAATCCTAGGATCCTATATAGCATCACAAGAACAAACTGAAAATGAAAACCTTAAAATGCTTCAGCCAAAAAGACAGTCTCCCTCCCTGTGTCTTCTCCCTTCCACAATTCACTTACAGAGTGAACAATCTAGTTGTTATAAAGAGCTGAGGTAGAAGACAGACTTGGTGTTCCTGGCTTCTCTCTGCAAAGGAGAGAAATGTTCTAGAAATAAAGTAGTGATGGCTGCACAATACCATAAAACTATTTACTTTAGATGGTTATTCATGTTTTACCACAAAAATAATAAAAATAAGCAATCTACAGGCACCACCTTGTCTCTAATTTCTTGCAGCCTATAAGGTACATTTGCTTTTAAATGTATTTTCTTCCATTATGAAAGATAACTACCACTATACCTTGAAAGATACAAGAAAAAAATTGGTGTTAATGGACTTAATAAAAATCTATGAAAAGTACCTGGATCTAGTCTGTAAGCATTTTTGCTTGATGACCTTGGAGACAGCTAATGGAGGAGGTCCTTCTGTGTATGTTTGTCTTATTGGTTGACAAATAAAGCACTATTGGCCAATAGGGAAGCAAGTTAGGTGGGACTAGGAGAGAAGGAGGATTCTGGGAAATATAGGAAAAGGAATCAGTTCCCATGTGATCCCAGGAAGAGAGGACACAGAAGGCAGGCATCCTTGGTAAGATGAGTCCTTATAAAAATATATTGATTAGTAGTTATGGTAGATAATTAAAACTCAGCTAGCAAATAAGAAATCCTAGTCATTGGCCAGCAGCATTGTAACTAATATAAGACTCTGTGTGTTATTTGGGGGCCCTAAAGCGCTGGCAGAACCCAGGCAGGTGGCAGAAAGAGATTGTTACAGACAGCTTACTTTGAAGTTCACATGAAGGCTATCCCCACCTCAGGCCTGTTTCATGCAGGACATACCCAGCTCTTCCCTGACACAGATCTAAGATATAAAAGCCTTATGAAATCCAGGAAAACTCGAAGTGCTATTACACCTTGCCCAACATCTTTTATTCTTCTGGGGTTCTCTATTTTCAGGTTCTTCTCTCCAAGTTGATCTTTTGCCTCTATTAGCACATAAGGACCAAGTGTGTGGCAAGGTTGCACCTAGATCCCTCCTCCACTCCCTCTTTACAGGATCAATACTGTATCCAAGGCACATGTCCAAACCAGATGCTGCTGAGGCTCTCCAGGGCCACAGTTGGCCTGTGTTCAAATTCCACGGATGCCACCTCCCATCAATGTAACAAGAGGTAAAGGACTTCATCTCCCTTGCTAAAGTATCAAATGATTGAATTGAGGAACATTTATAAAATTCTAAAAGAACAGGTCCTAGAGCACATCCTCCCACCAATACTGCACCCTCTTCCTTGTGGAATGTGAGGAGAAGGCTATCCTAGTATTTCTACTTAAAAATTCCCCAAACATATACAACTTCTAAGATACAAGGCAACTCAGTCCATAGCATTTTAGGAATCATTAATTAACTATGTCCAAATCAGACAGAAAAAAATGAAAGATAATTTAAATTCTGTAATTAAAAAGCAGCAAAAGTGCTCCCAAGGCAAACAGCACTTCACAGCCTAATTGGGGGAGGGGTTTTCTTACTCTGACCTTAGCAAATGGAATCTATGACTGAATGTTTGGTTGGGGAGGGAGAGCTGGTGCACACAGAACTCAGAGGTCAACCTCAGGTGTTGTTCTTCAGTTGTTGCCTACCATTTTTCTTGAAACAGTATCTTTCATTAGCCTGGAGCTTGCTAGTTAGAGCCCTAAAGATCCACAGGTTTCCACCTTCACAACACTGAGATTGTAAGCATACGCCACCATGCCTCTTTGTTTTTGTTCTTGGTGATATGTTCTGGGGATTGAACTCAGGCCTCAGCTTCATGGCAAACACTTCACTACATCTCCCTAATTACTTTTACATCTACCACATATAAGCATCTTTGCTCCAGAAAATCAGAACCCTGAACCACTAAGCCTTAGTCAGAAGAGACATTTTATCAAGCAAAATAAAAAAGATATGAGCTATTTTAATCATGCTTGATAAGCACCAAGTAACACTGTTGATGGCTATACTAACATAGCTTTATCAGGAAGGTTAATGGCTGTGTGGATACACCAGAGACCTGTGAGACTGTGAACAACTCAGGTGTTTCAAAAAGATTTTGTTCCTGAGCACTCTGCATATCACTCAAAATATTATAACTAAATCTCTCTCCCTTGCCAGGTTCTCTGGAGCCATGTTTTTTGCTTCCTGGCCATACAGCTGCTTCCCTAGGCTATGTGAAACTTTCTATGTGAATAATCAGACAGGTTCTAGTACTTATTTCTATGGAGGGAACATACAATACACAGACTCCACAGAGAAATAGGCAACCCTGTGAGAAGCTCTGCAGGAAAGCATCAAGTAACAAAATGTACTACACTTAGGTTGCCATAGAGATGAGGATACTATACCATGATAGCACCTCTTACTATAGTACACAAAGACCATCTGGGTATGAGAAATTTGATTTTGCAAGATAATCAGCTCCATCAGTTTTCCCCACACACAGTTATTTTGAGGTACAGCTTAATAAAATGAACTGTATCATACTGTGTGTGACTCACTAATATGCTTAAACACATAGCTTAAGATTCTACAGAGGAGTAGGAATGTAATACAGATAGACAGCACTTTGCCTGGTACGTGTGAGTATTTAGGTTCAATTACAGCACTGAATGGCAGAATTTTTTTTTTTTAATTTAGGCATAGCATAGAAGTAACATACAATTGCATTAAATTGTTTTGTCATCAAATTACTTTCTAAATATTTATATCAATAGATTTGTGCTGCTCTTAACCTTGGTTAAAGAAACTTTTTGCAGTGAGTAATGTTAATGCAAACTCATAACCGGTCAAAGTTCTGAAAGTAAATGATTGCATATAACAATTATATCAACCCCTCCCCTTCAAGGCTCAGGGAGCATCTTGAGAGGAAGAATTAAGAAACATAGATGAGAGGGAACATGCAGCTTTCTCTCTGTGGGTCTGGATTACCTCATTCAATATAATCTTTCCTATCTTCATCCATTTACCTGTAAATTTCATTTTTCTTTGCATCTGAATAATATTCCATTATGTATATGTATAACATTTTCATTATCTATTCATCTGTTAAAGGACATTTAGGTTGCTTCTATTTCCTGGCTATTATAAATAGGGCTGAGCAAATATATGTAAAATAGTATGCCAAGTCCTTTAGGCCATATGCCAAGGAGCGGCATAGCTGAGTTGTATGGTAATTTTTTTTTTTTTTGAGGATTCTCCATGTTCTCTCTCATCTGTGGTTCCTAGCTCCAAAGCTTCAGATATGAGTACACAAAAAAGAGCAACCAAAGAAATTATGAAATTATAAAGGAACTATAGGTAGGGTCTTGGGAGGGAAATGGCAGGATATAGTTGATATAAATTGGGGAAATGAATAATGGAGACAGGGTTTCAACTGGAAAGGAGGAAGAGAAGTAAGGAGAGATGGAGGAGGAGAGATGAGAAACAAATAACATCAAGGTTGATAAAGCCTCAATGAATTGTATACATACATATATCTTAAAGGAAGTTAAAGCCACTTAGGCCGACAATACTCCCCATAAGAACCATACACAAACAAAAACCTTTTCACAGACAAGCATAATTCCTTACTACATTCTAAATCTTATCCTATACCTTCAAATAAGTATAACTACCACCCATCACCATAGAAGCCCCTCTCCAACAAATGGAGATCATCATAGAAATCCACAGTTGGACATAAACTAGTGAGCAACAGAGATTGGAAATCCCAGCCCCAACAGATACACCAACATCACAGTTCCTGCATCTATGGCTCAAAAAACATCTTGGAAAGTTGGACAGAAGGATTGTTAAGAGCCAGAATACCAGGAAGTCTGCAGTTAAATAGTTTCTACTAGAAATAGCCACATACATATGATCAGAAAAAAAGCCATGTCAATGGACATGATAACATGAAAGAGGGAAATTTCTGAGTGTCTCAACTAAAATTGAGACACTCAGAAACTAAAGGTAGCTAATGACAGCTGAGAGGAGAATTGGCCTCTCCCATGGATTGTCCCTTACTGATTGTCCAAAAGAGTGGTCAACCCTAAAATCATATGTATGTACATATGTATGTATGTATGCATGTATATATATGTATGCATATATATACATATACATATATATATATAAAACAAACTCAGCTGGTTGTATTTGTGTGTGTGCATATACTTGCACTTGCACATACGCATACATGCACACATACATATGTATATACATGCACACATACATATGTATACACAGAGCAATGATCAAAGAAAAAAGCTATCTATGGGGGGGACATGACCTGGGAGGAGTATGAAGGAGGTCATTGGAAGGAAGTACAGGGATGAAAGGGTGAAAGTGATATAATTATATTTCAATTAAAATGAATATTTAAAGAATTGTTAAGAGCAATAGAACGGGGACAAGTGATGTGAAATGCTATCTTCTGGATATGACATGATCATTGCATTCAAGTATTCACAGCAGCTATGGTTGCCAGCAAAAGATATGTACAATATCAAGCCAATTAAAATTCCCACATGGATAGGGGAGAAGTTCACATGACCCCAACCCTAGCTGAATACCGATTGTTAATTGATGGCTGGAAGGAAAAAGAGTCCTTTTTACTTTGTAAGTCTGGGCATTGGAAGGTTGCCCATGCTCCAGTGGATGGCTGCATACATACCATGTGCATAAAGACTTAACAAGTGACTATGGAGGAGGGTAAAGTTCGGAGAGGGATATGGTATTGGTTAGTTGAGGGGGGATTCAGGGGGGTGAAAAAGAGAGTGAGGGGTAGATCTGACCAAAATATATTATATACATGTATGAAATAGTCCAAGTAATATTAAGAAAATATAGACAAAGGGATTGGGATATTTTGCAAAAAATATACAGACCTCCCTCCCTCCCTCCCTCTCTCTCTCTCTCTCTCTCTCTCTCTCTCTCTCTCTCTCTCTCTCTTCCTCTCTCTCTCTCTCTCTCACACACACACACACACACACACACACACACACACCATGCACCAAAATATATTCTGATATTTGTCATCTTAGAATGCAAACTAAAACCACAAGATGCCACTTCACCTTTAAATTGGCTTTTTTTTCAGTCACAAAAGTTATGTTTATATAATCCAGATATGAGGCCTGTATCATATATATACTTTGCAAACATTATCTTATATTCTTTGAGTTGCCCTACTTTGACAGTATCCTTTAAAACAAAGGGGGGTGTTGTTGTTTTTTTTAATTTGGCTGATTAATTTTCTTTCAGTTTTTCATTCTTTAAGTGTTACATTTAAGAGAATGTTTCTCATGTGTGCTGACTAGTTTCATGTCAACTTGACACAAGCTAGAGTAACTGGAGAGGAGGGAGCCTCAACTAAGAAAATGCCTCAATAAAATCAGGCTATAAGCAGGCCTGTAGGGCATTTTCTTAGTGATTGATGTGGGAGGGCAACCCCTGGGCAGGTGGTCCTGGGTTCTACATGAAAGCAGGCTGAACAAGTCATGGGAGCAAGCAAGCTAGCAAGCATCACCCCTGCATGGCCAATCCATCAACTCCTGCCTCCAGGTTCCTGCCCTGTTTGAGTTTCTTTCCTTTGATAATGAACAGCAATATGAAAGAATAAGATGAATAAACACTTTTTCCCAGGTTGCTGGCCATGTTGTTTCATCACAGCAAAACTAATCCTCAGACATCATGTAAGAGTTTTTTAAGCTCAGTCTCTCACCCCACCCTCCCTGAAAAAATGTTGGCACTCTGACCAGAAATAACTGGAAATACCACACCATACTTAAAGGCAGGGCTTTAAACAGGTAAAACACAGCTAAATTAAGTCATACAGCTTGACTCTGGTTCCACATGACCAGTCTAAGAAAAGGAAACTGGACATACCCAGAGACACAAGAGATGCAAACAAAGAAAATGGTCAGATGAGGACATCCCAAGGAATGCCACTATAAAAGTAACCAACCATGAAAACACCTTGACCCAAGAAGGGTAAACTTCAAAAACATCAATAGCTAAGTTTCTGTTATTTATGCCATCTAGCCAGTGGTATTTTGTTATGGCCACCTTAGCACTATAACAAAGAATTTTATTTTTTATCTCATATTTGAACCATTTAATTTTTTATTATTTTATGTCCATGGGTGTTCTGCATGCATGTATGTCTATGTACCACATGAGTGCCTAGTGCCTTCAGATTATAGAAGAGGGTGTCAGATTCCCTGGGATTGGATTTACAGATGGTTGTTAGCCACCATGTGGGAACCCAGGTCCTCTCTGCAAGAGCAAAAGTATTCTCAATCACTGAGTCAGTGTTTCAGCACTCATTTAATCCATTTTGAGCTATATTTTACCTAGGGTATAGAGCAGAAATATGTTCTTCTTTCTGTTGGCTAATATAATAAATTTTGTGGATGACTGTCCTTTTTCTATCTAATAATGTTAGTACATTTTTGCATGTCTGTGGTATGCATACATATATGTAACTGTGTGAGAGTAAGTGTGGCACTCAGAAGCTGACAGCAAGTGTCTTTTTTAATCAGCCCTCCCTTGAACCCAAAGCATAAACTAGCCTCCTTCCCCCACACTAAGATTAAAGGGAGATTGCCATGGCTGCCTGGTGTTTTATTGTATGTTAATCTTTTAGGAAATTAGTGTGTGTGTGTGTGTGTGTGTGTGTGTGTGTGTGTGTGTGTGTGTGTGTGTGTGTGTGTTGTAATATATTAACCTGGCCCAAGAAAGGTTAAATTTGACACTCTCTTCAGGCTCCTAAGAAGGTAACCTGCTAAATCTTTAAAATGTTTCTGGGCTAGCTGAGTGGTGGTGGTACACACCTTTAATCCCCCCCCAAAAAAATGTCTCTGAGTCATACTACATTATCTATGCTAGCTGTATGGTTTATTGTATGGGCCTCAAGCCATGCAGAATCATCTTTATCTATTAAAGGGAATAGAAATAAAGATTGTCCATATGAGTAGCCAACTTGTGAACATGATTAGCCACCAGTAAAATCTGTGGACCTTGAGGCTCAGATGAGTTTTCTTGTTTAGCAATAGTTTATTGTGGTGACATACATAATTGGTGGAAGGAGTACTACCCCACAGGGAAGACAAGTGGAAGTCACACCAAGTACTCTCCCTTCATGTCTCCCCTTGATGTTTTAATACCCATTCAGCAAAATAATTATAAATGTGATTAAAACAGCTTTGCTAGTCTGCATTCAAGTGAATTACTGAATCTAAGGGTGGTCTTAGAAAACACTGACTTGCAAAATCAATTAAAACAGAGATCATTTACTAAGTACTAATGAGCTTAGATTTCTATGGTTCTTTTCAGTGTATCTGAAAGCTCCAGTTAGGCTAATGGCTGAGTTCTATGGGCTGTTGTCTTAAAATACATCAAACTACATGAAAGTGAAACTTCACTGTTGAGCATCGTTAGTATCTTCCAAGTCACATCCAATAGAAATCTTCTAGTAAGTAGCCTTTATCAGATTAGCATTATTCACAGGTTATCCAAAATAAGCAATATCCTCATCTGTCAAAGAGGGGAAATATAATAGATCCAACCATCTTTCTATCAATAGAGTCCAATGATGAACTGAAAAGAGTGAACATCTCAGCATCAGTTTACCTAAGTGGTTTTCTATTTAGATCTCTCTGGCACCCTTTGTAATTTTACAAAAGTACTCAATGTCAGAAAAAGCAATTCTGTGGGTTACACCTATCAACATTTACCATATAAGAAAACTGGATTTTATCCACTTTAAAATAATAAATTCTGGGGACAGCAAAATGACTCAAGCAGACCAAAGTACCTGCTGCATGAGGCATTTGACTCAATTTCAAGCCAATGACTTGATTTCAATCCCTGGAACCCATGTGTCTTAGTTAGGGTTCACTATCACTGTGAAGAGACACTATGACCACAGCTACTCTTACAAAGGAAACATTTAATTGTGGTGGCTCACATACAGTACAGAGTTTCTGTACATCATGGCAGGGAGCATGGTGGCATTTAGTCAGGCATGGTGCTAGAGAAATAGCCAAGTACCCTACATCTTACAGGCAACAGGAAGTGGATTAACATGCTGGTTGGTATCCTGAGTATTTGACACCTCAAAGCACACCCTCACAACGACACACTTCCTCCAACAAGGCCATGCCCACTCCAACAAATAGTGCCACTCTCTATGACACTATGGGATTATGGGAGCTTGGAATTGTGGGATTCTGGAATTGTGGGATTATGGGACTATGGTGGCCAATTATATTCAAACTACAACATCATGTAATGGTGAAAGGAGAAAACCAACTGTATTAATTTGTCTGCTAGCCTCTACAAGCATACCATAACATGTATGCACATATATTCACAATAATAAATATATTTAACAATATAGTCAAATTGAAAACCAAAAGTATTGTTTTCTAAAATAAAGGATGAGATTGCCAATTATTTCCTTGAACTTTTTTCCATCTTATTTCATAGATAACAAAGTTCTCATACCCATCTCCACATTCAGCTCATGGTATAGCAATTTCATTAGTATATGAAGAGACTCTAGCCTTACAATGATACACAGCTTAAAACCGAATAAAAGTTTTCCACCAGATAACTTAGGTCTTTTTTTTTTCTGCTATGCAAATACAACAAATGACATTTCCATAAAGGCTATTTGGAATATGGAATCTGAGATCTCATCAACACATCTTCAGACTTGATTCCTTTCAAACCTATTGTCCATCTTGAACTTTAAGTGGTTCTTTTCTGGCACAGGATCTCTAAGCGCATTTCAATCATTTAGGTAACACTGGTGTGCACAGCTTCCAATGTTGACAATTCACCATATAACAACAGAAATTACAGATATATATTTTCACCATCAATCACATCATCAATAATGGATGCAAGATTTCTGAAAATTTTCATATTCATTTGAAATCACAGATATCTATCATTGGAGGTAAAGTAATGTAAAGGAGTCACTCTCAGTTTGGATATATATATAATATATATATATATATATATATATATATATATAATATATATATATCCAAAAAGCCAGAGCATGCAATTCATTCTGTTAAATAAAAGTTGAGCCCATGACAGAAACACATGCATACTTCTATGAGGTGATTTCAGACTTCAGTATCTGGTTCTCACTCCAAGTCTTAAAGAGAAGAGTGCCCCAGTGGTGAGGCTTAGTAAAACTAATACTTTCATTATCTCACCAAGAATATTCCAAGGGAAATTAGCCTTTTCTTCCTTCCGTGTATTACACAGAGTGAAAATTAATTTGATGAACTGATACTGCTGCCCTAACTTGGGCCAAGACACCTTTTGCTCCAAATTTCATGTATCGTTACCAGAAAAAACTCCCAGAGGTCACAGGTGTGGTCCCTGTGGGCACATGAAATGCTGAACAGCCAGAGGCTACAGCTGAAAATTATGGAAGCCACATCCTAGGAAAAAAGACAGGCTCCAACACCTATTCATGTGCCCAAGGCATGAGGACATGGAGCCTCTACACAGCCAGAAGAGCAGTCAGACGGGTATGAGGAAGGTTTTTTTTTTTTTAGGAAGACTGTCTTCAGAAATCCCAAACTGCCAAAATATTTCAGTTGTACTAACTAGGAGAATGTCTGCACCTAATTTCATTTTAATGAAAATTTTAGAACTTTAAGAAAAAAGTGAATTCAGCTAAATACAAATATTGCATATTTCTGAGAGCAAAGAACAATACACTAGCAGGAAAAATACAAAGCAGTTCAACTCTTCTCCAAAAAGGCAAATAAATGCATAAAGAAGAAATCATTTAGGGTTATGGATGAAGATTTGGTCCTCGCAGATGTGACAGTCCACCTCCACCTTGATATAATTGTAGGGAAATAGATAACTGATTCAATTTACTTGGTTGAAAACTAAAAAGCTGCTCAGTTTATTTTCCACTACATAGAAAACAAGATGGCAATCTCCAAACCCCCAAATTTCTGTGTATTCAATTTAATCAGCTGAATGTGTACATATAAAGCTTTGTCACCATTAAAGGACCTTGCAAAACTTTTTCCCTAATCACCTTAAACCCAGGAATCGGATGGCCATAGACACACTGTGTAGTTTTGTGCTGCAGCCCTTAGGAGGGCACAAACCATTGTTATAGATACGATTTTCTGCTACTAAAAACCCTGTATCATCCTACTGAGCATAAATAATGCACACATAGGGATTTAAACCCACTTTTAAAAGGCATGCTCTCTGTGTTAGTAGAAAGGGAAATTGTTCCAAAAGACAAACAAGAGAAGGAAGTTTGAATAATTCTGAAATGACTAAAGAATAGGCAATACAATATCATCAAATGCCAAGTGACTTTTTCTAAAGAATAGGTGGCCTTCAGAGATGCACAACTCTCCCAGGCTTAGAAGACACAAGTTTTAAGGGAAGAGGTAAGCCTTGGACTTTGCTCCTGCCAGGTATGAGAGACAAGTTTCAGGTGCCTACTTTGAGGCTCATTCTCTAACCCTTTATTTCAGACAGCCCATAAGACTGACAGTGGATAATACAAATCACCAGCCCCTGTTATAAATAAGTACACCTTAGTCAGCTGATGCCCCCACAAAATGTTTTAACAGGAACAAGAAACTTTAAAAGTGGGGGAGAGGGGGTAGCTCAACAGTAGTGTTTGCCTAGCATACACAAAACACTGGTTTCTATTCCAGTATTTTTTTTTAATGTCTGTATCATGAAATACTGTAGACAATATCCACACAAAGGTATCATCAAAAATCATGTTGTCCTCCACCACCGGCAATAGCCATATGTGGCTAAGCTCAAAATAAAATTAAACATTCACTTCCTCATTTGAACCAATTTAATCTCAATGGCTCTAGAGTCACATCTGGCTATGACTCACCTTCTGCAGACATCAGCACAGCCATCACAAAATAAGGTTCTATGGTATGGCCATGTGGCTCTAAACAATCACACTATCTCTACAATAGTCCCTCATGCTTTACTTATGTCTGAGGAGAATTACCTTGATTATGTTAATTAAGTGGGAAGAAGCACCTATTAGGTATGTATGGTTTCATCACCTGGCTAGAGTCCTGGACTTTGTAAGTAGAAAAGGGGGATTGAACAACAACATGTATTCATTACTCTGTACTTCCTGAGTGCAGATGTAATGTGACCAGCCAGCCTCCTGCTCCTTCTTCTATGTCTTCCCCACTATTATGGACTATATCCCTGTGGAACTGCAAGCCAAAATAAACCCATTCTTAAGCTGCTTTTGTCTGAGTATTTTGTCTCGGCAACAGAAAAGTAAAACACTTAGCTTGAAATTTGTTTTTGTGAACAAAGACCAATTTTAAGTAATTCGGGAGATTTACTATTCATATTTCCTATATGATATTTAAGATAAAAGCATCATGAAGTTCCAGCATGAAAAAAATTATAAAATCTGTCTCATTGACTCAGAAATTTTAGCTAGGATTTTAATAGATCTATGCAATGAAACAGATGGGCCTATTTTAAGAACAATGTTTTACTGGCTTTTTAGAAACATAGTAAAGCCCCTGCCAAGTAAGGTTGTTTATGCCTTTGCTTTGGAAACAGAGAAGGGAAGCTTCTTAATATGCCTTTAGTGCTTGGGCATATTAAGTATTTGAGTATTCTGATATATGAAGTATACTTCTATTTGGCTGACTTTAATTCTAACTTTTAAAAAGAGTGACAAAATTCCCCAAGTCAGCTCAAGTTTAGCAGATCTGTATGAGATGAACAAAAGTATTAGAAAATACCCATTCTACTGCTATAGCTGCAATGCTCTAGTTTAACCTACTATGTGGGGGCCATGGCTATGAAGTTAATGGCAACGAAAAGCAAGCCCACATCTGTATTTGACTAATGGTGTTCCAAAAATACATTTCTCTCCATTTGATATTAATGTGCTTCAGATCTGAATCTGAGTTACAGTTATACCCATTTTTGCCAACTAAACTATATACCAGCTGTAGCTAACATGGCTCAGTAAATCTGGGAGCATCTTACATTGAGCCGGGGTTCATGGTCAGTCAACAAGCTAGGAAAAACCTTTCTTCATGTGAACTCTAGTAATCACCTGGAGCAGGCACATCTAGGAAGCATGGTCAGAGATGGTTTCTCTACAATGAAAAGATACACATTCAATCTCACTCTGTGCCATCAAAGGCTCAGTGTGAACGGGGGCACCAAGAACTGCATTCTTCACTCTCATACCTGCACCTAGTTTGTTCATGGAAACCAAGCAACAATAGTATGCCATTTTTGAGAAGCCCCTTGAAGCGGTCAGCTACAATGTAGGACTTTGTACAGTCACAATGGTGACACAAGTAGAAATTCCCTTCCTGATGTTACCACTCATTTCATTTAAATTGTCTGATGATTTTTATCCACCTGTGTAAATGCATTTATCCAGACAGCAACAAAAGTTTGAGTCCAAAAACTTAAAATTTGAAATAACACATTTAAAATTCACATAAAAATCTATGCCATTATTTGCATCTTTCACCAATTTATTTGTCAGATAAACATCTTGAAGAGAGCTACAAATACCATCCAACACAACCTTGAAAGCTTCCCTATTTTTTTCTCTAGTAACTAGATTTTGGGAACTTTGTAGTTGACAATGTCACATCAGAATATCTAACGGCTGGACACATGTGGTATGTAGCATAGAAATCAATATAAATTCAGTAAATGTAACACAATGTTTAAAGCAAGGGAACCTCAAAGGGCTAATTGCCAAGAGCTTAAAGATGAAGAGAAAACTATCATTTCCACTTGGAGTAGAACAGATACATCACTGGCAGAAAAAAACATTTTTCTAGTGATAAAGGATTTTTTACAGTTTGCTTTGTCAAATATTAAACTATCACATTTTACATGATGTTTATATAAAATGCACCATTCTTAGAAGAACTGTAAGTTGTCATAAAATAACTTAAAATCTTTCACACAACTTTCAACTGAAAACAGCTTGAGGGAATGAGACCATGTGTTCCTCAGCACTAAGAAGCAAAAAAGGATAAAGTCCTTTCTTCCCCTTTCTCTATTTCTAGGAAAGACCACAAGGAAATATCTCATCCCACACGAAGTCCCAAAGATCCATCCAAATCCAGGGTTCATATTGTCCAATAAAGACTCTTCTCATCCCAGGAAAAAACTGCAAGCCTTGAAGATAAGTCATCCCATCACCAGGCATTGAGTAGGGAATTTTTTGCCAAAGAACCTTTGCTGCAAGAGCACAAAGCAGGAGGCAGGAGGAAACCTTGTTAAGGTTATTCCCCAAATCTAGACAAACAAGAAATGCAGCCAAGCAGGGATTGGTGATTCATAAAACGCCTTCTGGAATATAGCAGCAATTCACGAAAGTTCAATGTCAGAGCTGATCTTCTAGGAACAGCTTTCTCACTTGTGAACATGGCCAGTTCCTATCCATCTTTAACAATAAGGACATGAGCTCTTTGTAGGATTTTGAGAAGGAAACAGACCAATATCATCTGATAGTCATAAATTACAACTGATACCCTTGCACTTGGAGTCTTTCATTAGGACAACAACTGAGAACCATCCACAGCTCACTTAACACACATGCATTGTGGTCTATTGTCTAAAGCTTCACTTTTACACTTTATGCTTTAAAATGCAAAACTATCACAAAGATTTTATACAAATAGCCCTAGGATTATATTTGTCTGTACTTCCTTCTTGTATAAAAGAATAATTTCTTTCTATGATAAAGTGACAACATTGAATTTATTGGGTTGCCTTTCACAGTGAACAAAAGACACCACTTTTATTCTGTGGGTTGATTATGAATTTTTGTCATTTTATATGGTTTTCCCCAAATAAAATACTTGACAACTTAGTCAGTAGCTATACCCTTTCCTACTGTGGTATGGATAGCACTGAGCTTGCTCATCTTTCAAAATTCTTATCTTCTCCCAATTCTTAGTAATAATAGAATCTATACATGCTACCAGGAAGTTTCCAGAAATACTAACTTGCTCACATTTACCTTTTTAGTCAATATGTTTCTGCTGTTTCTACTTTTAGATTTCTGTTCTCTTTGAGTATTCCTAAATTTGCATCCATGTAATGTGTTTTTAAAAAATATTCCAAAAACCCTTGCTTCCAGGGCTATAGCCCAGCTGTGACAGTCTTTTCATAGTTAAACTGGCAAGTAGAAATTAAATGAGACAGCTTTATAGTGTTAAAAATAAACATCTGCCTAATTGGATGGTACACACCTTTTATCCCAGCACACAGATTTTTGTGTTTATTGTATGCACTGGGACTATCCTAAGCAATTCAGTAAAACTTAAAAATTTATCAAGAAGCAAGTTAGAGGCTATGTCATTGTATAGCCAGGAATGCTGAATAGGGAATATCATAGTACCTAAGGCTTAGGGTTTCATCCAGGAAATCTAGTTTGGGGCACACATTCACATGGTCTTCTCTCAGTCAACAACCTTCAGTGAAATTCTCCACAGACAGAAAACTGATTTTAATGCACATGGGATTTTACAAAGAAACTTTCAATTAAAGTGCCTTGCACAAACTTTGCCTAAAGAAGGACTAACTGAACAAAGCATGATAAATAGGTCTTAATTCCAAATGGCTTAAGAAGTCACCATTGGCCTAGCATTATGACAACATTATGGCCTAGCATTATGTGGAAAGAAGTGATGGCTCTCTCCTGAATGAGAGGTGCTGCCAGGAAAGAGTGTGTTTTTTCTATCCTGACCAGAAAATAAATCAGGAAGTTCCAGGAAGCCAGCATTAAATTAAACATAAAGAAGAACTCAAAAAAATTGAGGGACCAGACCTCAGGCTGAATGACTCTAAAAGTCCCATCTTAGTTCTACAGGTCTGATATTCTGTGCTGACAGAGAATCAGGATAGCTTGACTAGGGAGCCTAGAGGAGAAGACTCATTTAGAGCTGACGCCAGGGGTACAAAGCCAGGCAGAGAAGTCTGCCTATGACTACAGCAGTGAAGGCTTTGCTTTAAAGTATACAGAATAAGGGAGCTCCTGGCTGCCTCAAGTCCTAAGGTGGCATTTCACACCATTTTATGAGTTGTCATTTTGGAAATATTCCTGTCATCATTTTTCAGTTATACTTATTCTAAGTATCTCTGTTACAAGAGTTCAAGTAAATAAATGACCCGTTATAAGCAACACTTAAGAAAAAAATTTGGTAATTTATATCAGCTAGCTCTGCTATTATCTTAATTGTTAATCCTTTTTCTTTTGATTGTGACATTCATTCCCTGCACCAGTCCTATTACCCAGTATAAGGTACTGTCTTGAAGCATGACCCACGGGAGGTTGTACAAGGATGTGACAGGAAATGAGGAAAAATGTTTCATAACCAATGTGCCTCACAGCACACACATTACAGAAGCTCTAGGAGATCCTTCAAGATCTATCAGTGGGGCAGCTAAGAAGAAATCTATGTTCGTAGGGAAAATGTAAGTGGTTTCCTTTCTTAAAACCCCAGTGAAATATACAGACTAATTTCTTAGGCTTTTGAGCAGAGTCTGGAATCCATGATCCTTCACCAGCCCTACTCATGTCACATCTGGCAGAATAAAACAGAAAAAAGCTTATGTGACTGGTTAAACAGCTTTTCTTCCTTCAGCTAGCATTCCACAAAAGCAAAAAAGAGTAAATTTTGCTGGGTGCCTCCTGGAGATGCTATATACCTGTCAAGATCCCTAAATGTCATTTGACATCCCAGCTATTTCCTGAAATCTTTTAGGACCACAATGGATAACAAAAGGTCAAATTCTGCTGGAAATATCATTCAAGAGAGACTGAAAAACAACCACATTCCAGTTCCTATTCTGACACATTCTTCATTTTTTCTTCCTGAATCAGGAATCTGCCAAACGAAGTAAAATAAATGCTACCTCACAAGCTCATCAAGTTTGGCAGGGCATGTACAGCTACCCAACAATCAAGAAACACTTCCCAGCCTCCCTCAACAGGCTGACCAAGGGACTTAGTGCTGGCTAATGAAAGATGAGGCAGATATGGCTCCTGACACTTCCAGGTATAGTTTGAGTCTTCCTCATACCCCCATGAAGGGAAAAATATGTAGGAAGAAGTGACATTCAGTTCAGTGCAACACATGACAACAGTCAGGAAGCCAAAGAGTAACAGATCTCTATTCTGGATAAGACCACTCCTACGTAGGATTTCAATCACATACCTTTGAACATAATCCCAGATAAGGTAAAATAAAATCCCTGCAATTGTGCTTAGCCTGGCACACATAGGTAAAGAGGAGACTCTGGGAGAGAGGGAAGAAACACTGGGGGAAGAGGAGAGACATTGAGGAAGAGGAAGGAATCCCCTAGAAAGAGGAGGAAAATATGGAGAGAGGGGTAAGCAGTGCAGAGGATTAGGAGAGCACTTCAGCCACAGATTATGACTTAATCAGTGGTACAACCTCAATGTCTCTTAAAATTCCCAAGACTACTCAGAAGTGTCAATCGTGAAAGGCCAGTAAGGATCCGACATGAATGGTTAAACTCAATGTCTGATTAGACACAGAGTTTACACCTTGCTCCAACTTAGCTGCTTTTGAGCAGATGTAGGACTCTGTGAGATGGTCAGTTGATACTAAGTTCACGGATATGAGGTTTCCTGTGTTTGGAACAATACACTCTATGTAGCACACTGTTTTCATTTTCTTCTTTATTTTTAAACACTAAGCTTTTTCCAAGAAATGGCTACAGACTTACCTGAGACTTTGTCCCAAATAAAGGATGCTAGGACATCCCAACCTACAGAATCAGAAACTATATTTTAAACAAACACAGGCAGTGGTCCTTCAGATACTTCTAACCATGAAAGACTGCAAAAAAAAACATACAGCAAGATTCAAAAATAAGCAGAACTTGGTGACAAAAGGCCCAGGTGGGAGTCTTACAAGTCACCTTGGACAAGGCCAGCATTGATATACAACCCCTTGCCTCTTCCCTTCAGTAGATACACAGACTAGAAGGCACTTCATTTTTGTTGTTTGTTTGGTTAGTTTTGGTTATTTTGAAACAGGGTTTATGTAATCCAGGCCATCCTTAAATTCAAAGGGATCCTCTTTTCTCTTTTGCCTCTCAAATGTCTGGATTAGAGGTGTGTACCATAACAACTAGTTAAGAAGGTGCATTAAATGCTTTCTTATTAAACAAGATCAGGGAACAAATAAGTACACCAATTCTCACCAAAAGTTCATCCACCAAATACTACCTCATTCTCTTGGCCCATTACTTTTAATTTCATTGCTAATTCTTTTTTTGTTTTGTTTTGTTTTGTTTTTCGAGGCAGGGTTTCTCTGTGTAGCTTTGGAGCCTGTCCTGAAACTTAACTCTCTAGGCCAGGCTGGCCTCGAACTCACAGAGATCAGCCTGCCTGTGCCTCCCAAGTGCTGGGATTAAAGGCGTGTGCCACCACCACCCAGCTTCATTGCTAATTCTTAAAGAACTGTATTAGCAGGGTAATTACCACTGGTCACCAGTCTCCTGAAATCTGGGGACAAATAAAAAAATAAAACCATTTCCTTTCTTAATCAATTAATGCGCAAAATAAAAAAGATGTATATTGCTTCCATTCTTTTTTAGATAAAGAAACTAAAAGCAAGCAACACATCAGAAGGACAAGAAAGGAAACATCGTGGGAGGCAGACCTCCCTTATGCAATCCCCCACCCATTTTGGTCATTCACTGTCCATAACTTTATAGAGTAATTCCAGAAGCAGTTGTTCACGATGTGACTTTTTTTTGGGGGGGGGGTAAAATTTTTGTTGTTTTTTTCTTTAAAAGTCTCAGTATATAACTCTGGCTACTCTGGAACACACTACTTGGACCAGGCTGGCTATCAAACTCAGAGATATGCCTGTTTCTGTGTTCTGAGTGCTAGGATTAAGATATATGCTACTTCTCCAGTAACTCTTCCAACACTACAAAAGCTGCAGATAAGATCTATGTTATTTATCACAATCTTGCAAATCTTTCAGAAGGGTTCTTTGCACTTTTCTGACCTGTGGACAGTCTTCAAGAGCTAGATGCTATCTCAGCATACCAAGACACACTTACTTCAGTATTTATGCTTCTACCTGTGGCCAAACCTAAAGTCTCTCATCTGGTCCCTCCCTGCTAACTTCAGCTACCACTGCACGATTTGAAATGCAATTGAGAAAGACACTGGAAAGCCGTACCCATTGCAGAGTGTGAATGTGATTAGTCATTCAACTCAAAGGCTCTCTGTAAAGTAACAGCATCATCTTCCACCTTCGACATCCAGATGACAGGAGGTACCCTTTAACCTTTCTACACACCTTCCAGTCCAACTCACATGCTCCACATTTGATCCTTGTATCTCAGCTATGGGAGGTTCAATCCCATTTTGTGATAATAATAAGGACCAGCCATAGGGTAGCTAAGGGAGGCAGGATCATCCAAGAGTTATTTACATACATATCCCCAAACTTCTAGTTTACTGAACACCTATTGCCTACCTAGATTAAGTGCCAGTCAGGTAACAGGAACAAGAGAGAGCCAATTCCCTGCCTTCATTGGGGCCTTCTGCTTTATAGGCAGAACAGTCAAAAATGAAGCCAAATTCACTGGTAGTAAGTAGCCAATGCTGTGAAGCAAACCACAGCAGAGCAAAAAGAACAGGGAGTTATTTCAAATAGCATTTGCCAGAGTTGCATTTCATCAAAGTCAGGCCCTTTCCTAGAGGGAAGAATTGAGAAAAGAGCTTGGGAGCCTGCAGGGCTGATCAGACACATCTGAGAACTTACTTGGATTGTAACACCAGCATTGTGTGAAGTCTTGTCACACTAAGAACCCATTCCAGCTTTACAAATTTCTTGTGATCAGGTAATGTAGGTCCCAGAATCCCCCTTTCAGCTAGGCACTCCATCAAAAGTTCAACGTGGGGCAGGCTGGATTGCAGCCATGGAGCTCCAGATTGGAAAAGATGAGGAGGAGCTCAGCTTCTAATCAGTTTCTCAAACCTGGGAGCTCTCTAACAAAACAGTATCCCCCCAGCCAAAGAGAATGTTATTCTGCACAGTCTTCATATCTTACATGCTCAGATGCTAGCAATTATCCTGAGCATGCTCAGAGAGGTCCCAGATACATAAAGACAAGACTTCCCACTGACAAGGACTGCTGAACCAAGTAGAATGTCCCATTGAATGGAGAGATATGTGGGGTGAAGATTCATTCTCTCTTACGAATGCCAAGGTTTCTTTAAACATTTTAACTTCTGTGAGCTACATTTTTCAGAAGTGCTGGCATGGGTGTCTGAATAACAACATGGATACTGTAATGATGAAACTAAGTATATACATACAACAGTGCACATTTTAAGCACACAATGTTGCCTTTGGTTTTCTCAATTTCATTTGTAGCCTAATTGGTAGCAGATACTCGCACAAATTTGGAAAGAATTAAAAATCTCTCCAACTGTCCTCCAAAATAAGTACACATACTTGACTAAATCAACAAGTTCCAACCAATTTTGCTTAATAATAAAACAGAATATGTATTCTAATAATAAAAATTAGAATCTGACTCCCCTCAAAGCAATAATGTATTTTTTAACACCCAAGTCTTTTCTTTCTGCTCATTTATTCCTCTAGTCTAATTCTTCGATCTGTGTATGGTTCAGGACCTAGATGATCAAGATCACAGGAAAATAACTTTTTCTCAATGTTCACATTCCCTAAAATGTCAATTTCCAAGCTGTGTTCAATATCCCCTCTCTTAGTAATTTATAGCACATTTCTGTCTTACCTCTCTAATTTAAGAGTAAGCTCTTTTGTAAATATATATATATATATATATATATATATATATATATAGTATTTCTCTACATTCCCACTTAAGATAATTCTATGCAAAGTACAGTTTTTGAATGTGTTAACTGATACTATAAAAAATCTAAAAAGTTTACTTTATCACACACACAAAAAAAACCTCACTGATATATTCATTCCTTCAAAATCACTTCTCCAGCCCTTACTATAAGGTAAGTCTCTGAGAGGCATTGTCAACCTAATGACACGTAAAATGCCTTGACCTAAAAGTATTAAGTCTGCATAAAGACAAGGCTATAGCTCCAAACCCCAAGCAAACAGCTTACAGTTTACAAGTATTCAGAAGTCAGAGACAACTGTTAGGGCTAAATCCCACAGCATCATTTCCCACAGAAAAAAGAAAGAAAGAAAGAAAGAAAGAAAGAAAGAAAGAAAGAAAGAAAGAAAGAAAGAAAGAAAGAAAGAAAGAAAGAGGAATACCAAAAGCTGGAAGATGTTCCTCAGATCTGATCGACTATCACAAACATGCTTACTGATTCATTAAGAAGAGTATTTTATACCTTACAACTAGCTAACCATTAACCAACCACACATACAATGCCATGCAGAATAAAGAAGTTTTAAGCACATTAGTATTATTAATATTAAAACCTCAGAAGAAGCCAACCACGATGGCAAACACCTGTAATCACAAGCACTCAGGAGGTTGATGCAGGAAGATCAAGAATGCCAGGCCAGCCTGAGTTACATATTAAGACTATTTAAACACACACACACACACACAGAGAGAGAGAGAGAGAGAGAGAGAGAGAGAGAGAGAGAGAGAGAGAGAGAGAGAGAGAGAGAGAGAGAGAGAGAGAGAGAGATCTAAAAGAACTCTGAGTTGGCCCATTGGTGTGTGGGGGGGGCTGTTTTGACCACCTAGCCAGTTCTCCTACCTTGTTCCTAGAAAACAGCTCACACTGAGTATTTGGAAACCGGAACCTTCCAATTCTGGATGACCCGGGACAAGGAACAACTTCAGGAAAATCATCTCTCTGGGGCTCTTGTCATTCTTGTGGTATAAGCCCACTGGGAAAAGAGCTTTTAGTCCCCTTATGACAGGACTTCACTGTCTAAACACTGACTTCCAGCAAGCCACTTCTGTTCCAACACTGTCAAAAGACCCACTGTCTATCTTTTTTCCACCCGCCCACTGCATCGCATTCTTTCTCATTCTTCTATTTTTTAACTGAGTTGCATTATCTTTCCATTTCCAAACATTTTATTCAGACATGCAAATTAGTTAAATATACGAATTTCAAAATCAGATTGATGCTAAAAACAATAGCTCTTTGTTGGCACATTTACAGCCGAGTCTCTCCACAGATGGATGGATCCCTGCAGTCTTAAGGTCACTGTATCTCACAAGTAAAAATAGCACGTTGAAGGCGAAAATACTTCAGATGTCAAGCTGGCTTCCCTGGTATGCCCATAAATCCCACACCATTATTTCTTAGGCTGTGTTTTGGGCCCCTTTGACTGCACCATTACAGATACTCCAACTTCATAGCAGTCAACCCCTCTCCACACAGATGTAAATTGCCCTACCCAAATTGCGACCAGCTCTCCTCACCCACACTTCCACTTTCAGACATTAGGGATGCCTACAAGAGCCCCTCACAAATTTACTTACAATCCTATCCTAAAAACATCAGAACATAGACTAGCCCCATTAACAAACACATGCTTTATAATTTACGTTTCTTTGGAGGCACCATAAAGTCAAGAAAAATAACTCTGCAACTTACCCTACAAGACTATCTATGTGCCAGGACCTGTCCCAAAATTCCATCCTTAGTCAGTATCCTAACAGCCACAACTATAGCCCGTAGTTAAATCCACTCTTACCTACTTCTCACTCTCCATATTACAGTCTGTCATTTTCCTACTTTAAATGTTTTCAAGTTTAACTCTACTTTGAAGCAATGTCCAAAATTTTTCACATGACATAGGAACCAGCTTCAAGATGAGCCCTAAGGAACTCTACCTCAGGATCCCACTGAAGTGTATTTTTTGTGGTAGTATTCACAAAATTATTTAGGGGTCTCTCATTTAATATCAGGACTATGCAGTGTCATCAATAGAATATGACAGAAGAGAGGTGTGCTGCTTCTAGCACTGGGTTATAAAGGATAGGCTCAAAAGACTACATCTGTACTTCTTGTTGTAATCCAAGCAAACCTGACCCCGCCTCTCAACCACCTGTGTATGTGCCCACTTCTGTTCTCTTTTTCTCCCTGTTTCTCTGAAGGGTAGTTAGGACTGTTCCTGCCCACCCCACTTCTCTTTTGTCCCGTCTCTGTGTCTCTTTACCTTATTTTCATGCCTCCCCCTCAATAAACTTCCAATATGATTCACGTCTCTACAGGTCTCTGTATCCCCATCTGCCTGCCTTCGATCACCGGCCACAGGACTGAGATCCTTGCAGTCCCAGCTTGGGACCGGAGACCTGCCACTATAGTTCCAACCCATTACACTTTATTCCTAACAGTTCTGGGGATAGTCTGCTGCCACATGGTAAAAGTACATCCATCAACTCTTTAGTAGGACCCAGGTAGCAAAGCCCTGAAGCTGCCTGTTCACACCAATGTTACTGCACCATGATGGAAGGGACCTTTGGGTCCAGCTAAGCTTTCATGGGACTACAGACCTAATCTGCATCTTTACTGTAATTCAGACTCTGAGCCAGAACCATCTAACAAAACTGTGCTAGAATCTGTAGAAAATATAGGAAAAGTATATTGTTTTAAGATGCTACACGTTGGGGCTTTTATCCAACAACAGGTAATTGACACACACTAACCCGCTATGTTTGGTCCTGTCTTTAATTACCTCTCTAGACTATAAGAATGATTCTTACTAAGACTCCACAACTGCATTTCTCTTAGTTCCCCAAAGGCTGCCCACTTCCTTTATTTCAGAACACATTTAAAAGTTCACAATATGATTTTGCGTTAAAATGAAAATACAAAATACATATTATTGAATAAAATAGGGAAGAAATATGCACAGGGTGTGTGTGTGTGTGTGTGTGTGTGTGTGTGTGTGTGTGTGTGTGTATTCCAAATGTTAAAACTCTATTTGGGTGCCTGGCCTTCAGGTGTTTTCCTCCTTATCCTTCTGCATTTATACTGTTACTAATATAAATTCTACACACTATTGTACTCTTGCCCCAAGCTTTCAGTGACACATGCAAGGCTCTTTAGTGATGTAAGCCTAGTACCAGTCATCTTTTAAGACTAAAGGGGACGCCGCCTCTACACTGCCAGCATAGGTTTGGGTCCCCAGCTTATTCCCCCATAGATCATCATAACTACCAGTCCCTTTCTCCACTCGACCTCATAATAGTAGTAACTTTCAGAACAGAGACCATGCCTCTCCTAGCATTCAGCACAAAGAGCATATCAAGTATTTATTAAATCACCACCTGTCCACTGAAAATATATAACACTTTTTACTAAATATTGTTCTGGAATCTTTTGGCTTTTTTGTTTTTGTTTTTTCAAGACAGAGTTTCTCTGTGTAGCTTTGGCGCCTATCCTGGCACTTGCTCTGTAGACCAGGCTGGCCACAAACTCACAGAAATCCACCTATCTCTTCCTCCCCAGTGCTGGGATTAAAGGTGTATGCTACCACTGTCCAGTTTTCATTCTGAAATCTTTATCACAGGACTTAAAATTAAATATTTTCTTTATAAGCACTTCAGCAACTTGGATACAAGAGTAGCCAGAAATACCAATAGGTTAAGGCCAAAATGATCAAAACCACTGAAACTCTGACAGGAAGTACATAATTAGCATCAATTTGTTTTTGACACTTGACTTTGGTACTTCAAATAAAATAAAAACAATATGCAAAAAGATTTTACACTCTATTTTCATTCTCTGTATTTCTGTAGTAAAAGGGTCTCCTGCATGGCAGGCAAATTTTAAAAACAATAGTATCAGGATGTTTCATGCCTTGTCCTCTGTTGGGGACGGAGTCACAAGGAAGAGAACACACTCACAAATATCCCAAGAAAGTGGAGGTGGAAGGGACACTTCCTAACAATGCTCTGTGAGGTAAAAATCACACACAATAGCTGTATAAGGTGGTAAAACATGGCAGTTTAGCAAACTGTAAATTAGAGAAATTATGTGCCTCATATTTGCATTTAAAGTATATCCTGGGGCTAGACTCCATCCCTCAAGTAGGTTCTTAAAAATTGTAAAGGCAATGCATTTTGTTACCAGCCACACTGTTCCTATAATATTACCAAGAGTAAAAACTAGAGAGCATTTGAGTTCAAGGGCCAAGTTTAATGAATAGGAGTCTCTCTCTTTTCTGAATATAGGAACCAATTCCATAAGGGTAATTTCTAGGGATCACATATCCTACTCATGATGCACATCCTTATTTTATCTCAAATGAAAGAATCCTAGTCATCTTCATGAACAATTTAACCAGTTACAGTGCTCAACATTGTAAAATGTAGAAGTCTAATAGTCTAACCAGACAGATGAATGTATAAGAAATTTCAACTATATGATCACCAACTACCAAATTAATATTGCACTGATTCACATTCTATAAAACTAAATGCAGAAAAGGATCATCCAGAGAACAGAACTTCTCTGCAGCGGCAAACTAATTTTTGTCTAAAAGGCCACCAGACACTTGCCTAAAAAAGAGCCAGGCTGCTAGGCAGGCTGTGATGCAGGATTGACCAAACACTATAGACTGAGACTGAAACAGCCCTATTCAGTGACAGAGAAACCTGTTACCTCTCAGGTTCTCCATCATCTGTCAACATTTAGAAGGAAATGGGGCTTGGAATGGTAGAAGAGAAAAGCTATGTAATTAGAAAGGGAGGTCTTTTTCTCTCTTTTAAAACTGTATACCTTCATGAGTGATGGACTCACAGGAGATGATGAAGTACTACTCTATCCACACTCACTAACTGTGGCCTTCCCAACAGATATAAATGTTTCCATCCTATAATAGTCACTTTCTGTTGCAATGGAAAATACCACTTTTCCCCTACAGAACACATTACCCACCCACCCTCTATCTTTCTCTCAATTATATTATTGAAAGTGTGTGTTCCTTTTCTACACACCCAAAAAATATACAAAGACAACTTATAGAAGGAAGCATTTACTAGGGCTTATGGCTTCAGAGGGATAAGAGTCCATCATAGCAGGACAGCACAGCAACAAGCAGCAGGCATGGCAGAAGGAACAGGAAGCTACATCTTGAACCTCAAGCACAAAGCAGAGAGAGCAATCTGGAAATAGACACAGTTTTTTTACTCTCAAATCCTGCCTTCAGTGACATATTTCCTCAAACCAGGCATCTCTTAAATCTCTCCAAATAGTGCCACCAACTGGGGACCAAATGTTCAAAGATCTGAATCTATGGGCAATATTCTCATTCAAACCACTATATATCCCAGCTGTGGAAATACTGCCACAGGACTGACCTAGATTGGCCTCAAAGCTGGGAGCTCCTTGCAGATTCCAATCAACTCAAAGCATGTTTTGAAATAAAATGCCTGTCTGCATGTACATTAAAAAACTTGTGGATGCCAGATGAATGGCAATGGGAAGCAGCAAATGCTAATTCCATAAGTTAAATTAGATTTCAATGTAGTTTGAGAGATTCTCATTCTCCAGATTTTAGAAGGCAAAGATAAATTAATGTTTTGTGAAACAGCCCTTTATGTAAAGATTCTGAAAACTAATACCATTATATACTTAAAGCCCAACAAGTTCTCAGAGTTTTGCCTTTCATGGAAACACATTTTTAATGTCTCTCCTCTATTCTCTTTTCAGTCACTTTTCCCCTACAGAACACATTTCCCACCCATCCCCTATCTTTCTCTCAATTATATTATTGAAAGTGTGTGTCCCTTTTCTATACATTCAAAATACAAAGACTACATCCATTTTCTTAAAATCCTCAACTTATGTCTGGAGAGTGAGTGCAGTTGGTGAAGTGCTTGCTTCACATTCATGAGGCATCAACTTTGAGCACCAGAAACCCTTTACAAAATCCAGGTATAGTGCCATTCTTGTAATCCCAGTAATAGGGAGGTGGCTGATCTTATCTACTTGTTGCAATGCAGGACCAAGGGAAAGAAAAAATCCTTTCTCCTACAAGATGGATGGCTCCTGAAGAAATTGGAACAAAAACTATGCATTCTATACCTTCATCTTCAACTATCTCCCTAGTTCTCATTCTCTCCTGGAATGGATGTCTGTCACTGTGCCTAAGAGCAGACTCCAAGTTTCACTGTGAATATGAAGCAATGACCATTTTAGAAACTGGCAAGAACAGATCAAAGGAATCATATAAAGCAAATATTTACCCAGAATCTGCTGTATATATGGTTTATATGTGTAAGGTTTCTTTGATATTACCAGTCTACAGGTGGTCTTTCTTAACATGATCTGCTAAAGGTGAAGAGAGCATACATCACAAAGGAAGGGACCGTACAGAAAGGAAACACAACAATTGAAGCAGGAATCCAGACAAAGGAGAGGAAAGATAAAATTATTCAGTGGCTGAAGCTCAAACAAAATTCCAACATAGCATGAGTCAAATAAACACCAACTTAAAAATAGTCAGAAATCTTCTTATTAACTGTCCATCAGGGTTCACATTTTTCAGTCACTTACTGCATCAGCATGCAGACTTCTTCGATGTTATACACCTAGCAGAACATTTCCTTAATGTGACTGAATTGGTTCCTATTGTTTTTGACACAGCAAAGCCTTATTTTCTGTTTGCTGATAAACTCAACATGTAACATTCTTGAAAACCCACTAACTTCCAACAAGATCTGCTAATTTGAAAACAAACTAACTACCAAACAAGAGAAAATTATAATAAACAAAAAACCATTTTTTGATAATTTTCACATATGCCCATTTTCTGGCAGGTGAAAACCACCCTTATCAAAAGAAGGAAATTATCCTGTGGCACAAATACACCCAGGAATTTCTCTGGTCAGGGGATCCTGAGCCCCATAAGAAGGTGGCTCTCTCACATATAACAGTCCATGAGGTTCTATTACTAACCTCTACCTCTGGGACTTTGGACTGCAAAACTTCAAATAGCAAGGCTCCCAGCCTTGGTCTAACTCACAGACTTGTCAAGGCTTTGTTTTTGCTGTTATTCTCTAAATTTATTTCCTCTATACATTGCAACAAGAGTCCTAGTAACACTGCACTACAAAATACCCCTGGCTCTTACCCTGAATGCAGTTTCCTGAGAGACCCTTCTTGTCCTTTAAGAGGGTTATTTTCCCAATTAATACGCAAAACCCCACTTTCACTTCCTCTCTAGCCTGTATGTGGGAAGGAAACATTTTCCTATCCCAGAAACAAGAGGTTCCTCTAAATCCGACTTTGACCACTGCAGAAAGGAATACTAAAGAAATAAACTTTTTCTTCCTTAAAAAAGATTTGTTTTCAGACTGGAGAGATGGCTCAGGGGTTAAGAGCATTGCCCATTCTTCCAGAGGTCCTGAGTTCAATTCCCAGCAACCACATGGTGGTTCCCAACCATCTGTAATGTAGTTTGGTGCCCTCTTCTGGACTGCAGGGATACATGCAGGCAGAACACTGTATATATAATAAATAAATAAATCTTTAAAAAAAAAAAAGATTTATTTTCTCTTCTATAGGTTGCCTAAAACAGTCTTCATAGTCATCCGTGGGGAAGTCACATCCCTATTCTCTGAGGCTGTGAAGACCTTCTCATTTACAGAAGTCTGTTTCTGCATGATCTTACCACAGGTATCAGTCGGAGCTTCATGGTGGTGTCTGCAGGCCTGCAGGGCACTGTGTCTAATTGCTGTTCTTAATGAGAAGCAAGTAAAAGAACCAATCAAAGTTACAATCCTAAAGTAATCAAGTGGCTCAAACTAAGTGAAAAAGTTACTTTCTTAAAGGACACAAGTTCATTAGCATGACATTTGATACATCTTTTGTGATTCAGAATTATTGCCTCCTCCCAGATTAAATAATTTTAACATTAAAGGTCTCTAGTAACAGGAGAGTCAAAAGGCTACTTCTGAGGTTTAAACCTTACAGAGGTACCTTTATGACAGAATCTTCTCTGGTTACCAAAAAGATAAATTTTAAAAGGTAATTTTTCTACCCTGGAAAATTAAGCTCACTAGAAAACCAAAGCCACAGATGTATTCTTGGTTAAGCTGCATGTGGTTTTTATCTCAGTAAGCAAATCATTACTTTAGGAAGAGTAAGAGCTTACCATCTAAGTACATCTCTGCCAACCAATTTCTATTTTTTTCTAATTTCACTTTTATATATCAGAATCATTAAGCAATACAGTCCTGCCTGGTAAGTCACGGAATCTCACTAAAAATTCTCCTAACAGACCAGCAGATGGCTTTTATCAACACTGCATACTAGGGCTTCATAGGTTCTGTAGGCCTAATTTGGAGAATCCAGAAATATTATTTGTGTTAGAGACTTCTACCTGTACAGAAGTCACATGACTACTAAACCCCCAATCAGACCCCTTATAGTAATCCAAACATAGGTCATCACTCATGATGACACCCATGTAGACTATTCTTAAAGCGCTTTAATAGGGCTTTGCTGCAACAGTATTTATAAGGTGTGGAGTTGTTAATTTGGTTGTTTGTTTTGGTTATTCACTGATAAAGACTCCAAGCAGTTACTATTTTAATACTTATCCCTTAATTATGATGGTAATGCTATAACTTCTCCAGTGAGGAAAGAAAAAAAGAAAAAAAAAAAAAAGACCCTACCAAGAGAAGTTGTAATTCATTTCTTCTCTCTATCAGCCATTAATAGAATTTTCCAAACTGGGTGAGGTTCCCAACAGAAAATGATAACACAGGTCTGATTAAAGTGCAGTATATCAAAATTAATTTAATGCTCAAACTAACTACAGCCTATTAGGCAGTGTGCCTCCTGCTTTTGTATAGTCCATAAACTAAAAATTGAAAGAGTAACAAGATATATGAACGTGACTGAAATGTAAATGTGAATGAACAAAGTTTTGAGAATAGAGAGAGCTTCACATTCACTTGTCTGCATCTAGTCTACAACCAACTGCTTTCCCTTTGGAAAGACAGGCATTGAATGGCTGTTACGACTGCATGTCTCAAAGCTCCATACCATTCCTTGGCCCACAATAGGCCATAGCAGTGCATTTATAGGTAGACACTCTTTGAGGGGCACACAGTTTTCTTACCACAGAATTTTATTGTAAAATGTCTTTTAAAAGGCTATCCTCAAGTGTACCACTACCACTTTTAAGCACAGAAAAAAAGACTAGTTATCTCTCATCAAAATTGTAGTTATTGATATTATTAATATTAAATATACTTGTTTATGAAACAAAAAATACTAGTTATCAACTCAGAGGAAAAATTACTATATAGGGATTATAAAATGAGGTAGGAATGTATGCATGCAGTATACAAAGATTTTATATGTGTGTGTATACATGTTGAGGACTGTGATATATATGTAAGAAAGCCTTTCATGAAAATTAGAAAACTTAAAATATCTTTATTGCATTAAAGGACATCACATACAGAAAAAAATTAGACTGCTACCAAAATTTAAGATTCATTTATTAACAAGAAAAGATATTAAGTGATAAGTCAGTTACATAACTATTATAGCCAGAGATACATGCCATAAAAGAAAACTAATACATATGTGTGGTCTATGTGTCAGATCTCTTATTCTATCTCAGCTACTAGAAAATAGAATATAGAAACAGCTTTGAATGATTTCTACTCAAAAGCTATAAACCCATGTTCAAATCTCAGATCTGTCATTTAACTCTATAGTCTTTGCAAGTATTACATTTACCTCAATCTCTTTAAAATGAGGTTATGCTGGGACCTGGTGGCAAGGGTCTATAATTATAGCTACTCAGGAGGTGAAGGCAGGGGGATTGCAAATTTAAAAGCCTGTCTTGAGGTGGAGTCAGATACTGTCTTAAAACTTAGATACTGGCAACTTAGATACTGTCTTAAAACTACATTGCCAAGTGGTGGTGGCACATGCCTTTGATTCCAGCACTCATGAGGAGGAGGCAGGCAGATCTTTGGTCTGCAGAGAGAGTACCAGAATAACCAGGACTACACAGAAAAACCTTATCTTGAAAACCAACCAACCAGAGAAGGGGAAAGGATCAGGATCCCCTGAACAAATTGGGAGCATGGGAAGAGGGGGGAGGGAGCTAAGAGAATGAGAAAGGAAGAAGAGGAAGGATGCAGAGGTCATGAGGGAGCAGAAAGGCTGAGTTGGGTGTAGATTAGAAGAAAGGATATGTGATAGGTAGGGTTTTAGTTGGGAGGGGTGGTAGGGGAGGAAGGGAGGGAGAAGGGAACTGGGATTGTCATGTAAAACAATCTTGGTTCTAATTCAAATAAAGAAAAAAGAAAACCAAACAAACAAACAATAAAACTACAAACAAAAAGTTGAGGATACAGCACAGTGGAAGCATACTTCCAACAGCATGCATGTGGCCCTGAATTCAATCCCCAGGGCTAGCAAAAATAAAAATAAAAAGTTACAATACTACCTGATTTGAAAAGTTGTGGACCCAACAAAGTACACTACTTTAAAAAACAATGTTTATTTATGCTAAATACTTGAGCTACATCCATTTGTGCTCAGCATCTCTTATGATAATTACACAACCAACCAGGCATGATATACATCTTCCTGATCAGGAGGCATGATATACATATACCTGATCAGGAGGATTAGAATTCAAAGCCATTCTGAGATACAGAGTGACCCCCTTTTTTCTAAATACAATCCACATATTGCAGAGTATTTAGGTCTAAACTAGAAAATAAATATTTTTCTAACCTACCTAGGAGACACCAAACAACAAGAAGGCGTTTTATTTTGACCATCCTCCCCTTTATCCTATTCAAGCCAAACTTCATTACAATTAAGTGAATTAAATTTCATACAGAAACACCTGGCAAAGCCAAACAAAGCCTTTCAAAGATGAATGGAAAAGGGAAATGCTTTTTTGGTCTCCTTTGCTACCATAAAATTTCCCCTCTGTTGGAAGAAGAAAGCTACCACCTGCTGCCGCTCAGGTTTGTGTCAGCATTCTTCATGAAGCATCATCATGAAACCCAGACAGAAATATAAAACAATCATTATAGGCTTTGTGCCGCCCAGAAGCCCAGTGACAACAGTCAGTATGAGGCCATCAAGTGGCCACAAATAGGTGAAGAAAAGGTCAGTTCTGCCAAAAATCCAAAGCACATTATTGTAAGCACTGTGACCTCACTCATATGATTGTTTGTAGTCTGTTTGTTTTTCTGGAGACAGACTCTTACTATGTAATCAAGTAAGTCTCAAACTCAAAACCCTTTCTGCCTCAGCCTTCCAAGTACTGGGATCATAAAAAGTACTCTCAGCCAGGCAGGAGCAGTGGGGACTGGACGCACACCTTTATTCCCAGCACTCAGAGGCAGGCAGATCTCTGTGAGTTCGAGGCCACCCTGGTCTACAAAGTAAGTTCTAGGTCAACCAGGGCTGTTACACAGAGAAACCCTGTCTAGAACAAACAAACCAACCAACCATTAAAGAGTACTCTCCTGGGCTGAGGGCCAGCATAGTTCAGTAATAAAGCAAAGTACTAACCTAGCATTCCTGAGGCCCTGTGTTCCATATCCAAGGAGAAGGTGGTTAAAAATACCCTCTCATAAGTGTGAATTCTATGAAGGAAATAAGTCACTTCTAAAATTGTAATGTAATACAAAATCCAAAACAGGATAGAAAAGGAGGGAAAGTCAGTACTCAGTTTTAAAAAATTACATATTACCATGAAATAAAACTGTAACTAGCACAGTAGATTTATTTTCCAATGTGAGAGTTATGTTTTTCTGATTTGAAAAGAAGACATTTTCCACAGACTACTAACCCAACTATGCCTAGAATTTAAAACCAGAGTGTTCACATGTGCTCAGGTAGTAAGATGAAATTGTGTTTTGTCCTTTTGCCACCTGCAAGCTTCAGATTTTAAACAGTGTATCATCTAACACATTATGATTTCTAACTGAAAGAGTAGCACCCACCCTCAGAAAGGAAGCATGCTTATTAGCAGTGTAAACATAGGAACTACATGTTCTCCAAGTTGGCATACTGCTTACAAGCACCTAATTCTTTAATAACCTAATAAAATACCTACTCTGAATGAAGAAAGCCACTACAGTCTATATCACCACTAATGGTTTCTTCCACTGGAAAGAAACTCCATGGATGACTTGTTTCAAATACATATCCTGTAAAATTACAGCCTCAAGCTAGCACACTGCCCAGAGTTTCTGCCTAGGAAGGCTAGCATCCTGATGTCTTTGAAGTTAATGGTTAACAAAACAGACTTCAAACCATATCCAATGCCTATTTCTAAATTGGAAGACATTCTAAATAATAAAAACTTTAACACTTTCTTATGAGACTTTGTTACATCAAAATTCTTAACTCAAAAAAAAATGTGCATGTTTTAGCTTTTGTGAAGAGCTGTACTAAACTTATTTTTACTGATTTTAAAATCCTAATGACTACCCTGATACAGTCAAAGCCTAATCAGGAATCTTACAAACACACTTTCTCATTGACTTAAACCAGTGTAAACAAATAAATCTTTCTTTTCAGGGCTACACTACTGTGTGTCCTATGAAGGTGAACTATCAGCCAGCAGGAAGCTAACACTTTGCTGTTTCAGAGTTTCCTTTTTCTTTTAAACAACACACTCAAAATAAGTTCTGCTAGGTTCCAACACAGTTGCTATTTTTACAGTTCATTTAGACTTTGAAGCTTTTGGAAGCGTATTCATTCAGAAAGCAAGCAACTGTGCTGGGATGGAGGGGTCTGGATACTGGCACCATCTCCTGCCCTTTCCAGCTGTGCAGCTCCACAGGGTATCCACACACTGAGAACCTAAGCTTTTCTTCAAACCACTGCTGGCTCAGAGTCCCTCAGCATCTCACCTGTTTCTGAAGACACCTGTAGTGACCCAACTGTGACCAATACAAATGAGTACTTTAGCTCTTCATTCTGTATGTAAAGCCACACCCATTTAGGATACATAGGATCACTGCACAGTGTATACACAGAAGAGGTCCCAGCTAAGAATCCTGCTGGCTCTCTCCCAAGTTACATCCCATCTCAGAACCAAGCCTCAGGTAAGATTATGGACCTTCCACTCATCCTAGCCAGGTAAGCATGAATGGGTTAAGGGATGGATGCCAGCTGATAATACAGGCATTTTCAACAAAAGAAAAGAAACACCACAGATAAATAGAAGTAATGCTGATTCTACAGTTAAAACATACTTCCTACATAGACAATTTCTGGCAAATTGTTTTCTACTTGGCATACATACAATCCTTGAACATCTATAACCATGAAGGTTGTATGGATGTTCTGGGCAGTCTATTTCCAGTGTTGAGGACATCAAGCTTACAAATAATGCTGACTATAACAACAGTCATAATGTCACTAGGATGAACATAACTGTGACATTTCTGTGTGAAGATGGCTGGACTCACTATAGTTCTCTGTACATTATAATGCTACAAACCTAAAATGCCAAGACCCCTGACCGCTATTTAGCCTGGACATCAGAAACAGGATGTATGTGTTTTGGACACAACACAGCAGAACTTAGCTGCTTTCTAGAAGAGAAAAGCATCACTCATACCAAAAGAATTAAGTCCAGGAGGCTGCTAGAGGTAAAACAGTCACCCAAATACACTTAACAACTTCTAGAGTTCAAAGAGAGAGGGAGAAATGAATAGCCTTTTGTGATTTTTTTTTTAAAGAACTCAAAAGAATAAGAACAAGAATTCCCTTGTAAAATCATAGCAGGTTCTTAACTGGGAAGGTTCTTAACTGGGAAGGTATCCTATTTTTCCAGCAAATTTTCTGAATCCAGATGGGACCCAAGTGACAACCCCTGTAAGAGTGGGTAGAAGGAAGTAAGAACTTGAGTCTCAGAGACCTGCTTATCTGTATAAAGTTCTGACCTGCACGATATTTATATATGGACTAGCAGCTTCTCTACAGTTGTCCATCAGTTATGCATAATCTCAGCAAAGTACTCTCTAGAGCAATAATAAAACCAAAACACTATTGCTTATCTGTATTGCATTTGGTTTTTGCAGTATAATAATTGGCAGCAAGACGTCTGCATTTGTGAAGAGATGCTTAGGCCATGCAGAAAGGAAAATCTTTAAGAAAAAAAAGTTAAGTAACTTCTGGCATGAAGTTAAGTGATTTTTAAATGAAATAACCAAAGGTATGCCTTTTCATAGTATATAAGCTCAAACTTCCGAGCAAGACACACTCGTCGGCTACAAATTATGATGTTGAACCACATTCAGGGAGGCAAGAATGAAAGCACTTAAAAAAAAAATTAAAGAATATATACAAATAAGGGAGACCCGCTGGGCAGTGGTGGTGCATGCCTTTAATCCCAGCACTCAGGAGGCAGAGGCAGAGGCAGGCAGATCTATGTGAGTTGGAGACCAGCCTGGTCTACAAGAGCTAGTTCCAGAATGGCCTCTAAAGCCACAGAGAAACCCTGTCTCGAAAAACCAAAATAAATAAATAAATAAATAAAATAAGGGAGACCCATAAAAACAGAATAGTTATTGTCTGGATCTTTACAGAAACCTAGCTTCAGTCACCAAATGTCTACAAAAAATAATACCATTGATTATAATCCTGTGGTACATGCTTCTACTCACTGGAGATACACTATCATGCATTTAAAACAAATTTAATTTTTAAAAAAGCCAAAATAAAACTGGTTACTAAGCTAAGCAGTAGTAAGATTTGCAATACTAGTCTCTTTCTTGTGTGAAAATAAATTAAAACAAATACAAACAGCATGACCAGGCATGTTTTTTGCCTCTCAAAGTCATCAATTAAATTATGGATATAGTTCAATGACACACATCCACTTGCTTTACTAGTAAAAACACAAACCAATCAAAAGGACACTATAGAATATATTCATTATGTGTGATATCCACACACCAGTCCTCTTTCCTAAAGACTGTAAGGAAGCCTGTGGTGGGAGATGATGCCAGAGGCCCAACCCTTGAACATGGAACATGAGCAAAAGAGGATGGCAACAACAAGGGGATTTTGAACTGCTCAACCACTGTACTCCAGCACCATTATTACAAACTTAAAATTTTAGAGAAATTCTGGCCTCTGCTCTTGTGTCTTCCTAAATCAAAAGGTTTTTGGCAGCAAGAATTTAGAAGTGCCTCGCATTTTTCCTCTGTCGTTTACTAGTGTGTTAGTGTTGACCAGAAAATCCTTGATTATGTCAATTACCTCTCAGTATTAAGTGACTTTTCTTAAAGACACCATCCAGACTCTTTGTCCTGTTGACTATTCTTGCTTCAGGACAAAAAAATCTACTACACTGCAAGAGTGTCTGCTTCTACTTACACAAACTTCACATTTCAATGCCTGGCTTGAACACCACTTCAGGCAGAAGCCTAATGTTACTAGAAGAGGTTCCACTCCCAAGTACACATCAGAGTCTATACTGTTCATGTGAACCTTCATGCATAGAAATTGTCACTTCCTAATCTGTACCATCAGCTGCTTAGAATAGAGAATTATATGGACAAACCTGTATCCTACCACCCAGAACCAGAACACTGCATTGCATCTAACAGGCAAGTCAAGTTCACTATTAAATTCAGATGACCATATAATTTATTTCAAAGAAAAACAGAGCAGGAAAGTTTTAACAATGGAAGTTTTCTTGCTCATTTCAGTTATTTACTGCACTGTCATAAAAACTTAAAATTCAGAAGGAAGGAGGCCATTATTCTTCCAGCATCAGAATTATCAAAACTATATAAAGGCATGGTGCACAATGCTGGGGTATTGCACACAGGGCCAACATCAGTCTAATGAAACACACACAAAAGTTTTCTCATTGATTCATGAATCTGAAATGGACCTGTGGAAGGATATAGATGCTCTATTGTAGGGAGAAACCCTGATTAAGAGGTACTGCCTTGGGCCTGGTCACAGATACCCTTGACCACGCCTGCTTGGGCGTGGTCAGAGTGGTGTAACAAGGGTTTAAGTAGGAGGGAGGCGGGCATCTGGGCCATTTTCTCTCTTTCACCTGGCTGAGTTCACTAGGAAGCATCTTGTGGGTCCCTCCTGCTCTGGTGCAAACCTGGTCACTGGCTCCCTCGCGTGAGTAGTATTCCTTAATAAACTACCTGTTATCAATCTATTTCTGACTCCACTTTGTAAACATCATTACTCTATGAAGATATATATCATAAGAACAGGAAGATTCTAAAAGAAGAGGGCTTTTTCTTTCCAATCTGATATAAAAAATGACAACAAAAATGTCATGCATCTCTTTCATAGTGTAACAGATTTACATATGTCAAGGGCATCGGTGTTTGTTGGTGAAGAGAAACTATCAATGTTGTCTCTTTTCACCTCCCCCAAAACTTGTCACTTTAAGCCAGCCTCTCTTAGAAGGCTGGACTCAACACATCTGCCACAACAGTCCTCAACACATTATAATAGTTTGAATTAGCAATTATTTACCAATCCAAGTATCTTTTTGTTCTTCTTCCTATCTTGTTCTCCCTTCTGTTGTATTTCCTTTCTCTCTCCTGGCCCTGTGTTCTTTGCTTTCCCATTTTTCCTCACTACTTTCCCTATAGTCAAAGGTGCTCAAATGAATGAGCCAACTTACTTTCAGATCACTAGTGAGAGTCTTACATTCTGTTTAGGGGTGTGTGTGTGTGTGTGTGTGTGTGTGTGTGTGTGTGTTTTCTGTAACTGCATACATGTTCACGTAACTGCAACTGAGATGAACCTCAGCAGTCATCCTCAAGCACCATCAACCTGTTTATTCTTTTCATTTTTGCAAAAAATAAAAATAAAAATTTTTTCACTAGCCTGGAACTCATCAAATAGGCTACACCTACACTGGCTAGGCAACAAGCCCCAGACTGCTGGCTGTCTCAAGCTCCACAAGTGGGACTGGATGTGCTATCACACCTGGCTTTTTAATGTAGGTTCTGGAGACTAAGCATTGTTTCCCCAATAAGCAACTAAACAAAACATCTAGACCCTGCTTTACCCTTTGAAAAAAACTCTTGTAATATACATATTGAATAACTACCTTCAAACTACAGGTATCCTTACAGGTATTAGTGTGGATTTGCCAAAATCCTCTGAACCAAACACATCAGTGTTTCATGGGTCAGGAAGTGTCAAGAGAGAGCTGGGGATGTGGATCAGTAGTAAAGCATTTGACCAGCTAATCTAGCATGCACAAAGCCCTGGGTTATATATATGCCAAGCACTAAAGGGGGGGGGGGGATATCACCTAGACATCTTAAATACAGCAATTTTTGCTCACATGTCCAAAATATTTTGTTCATACCAACCATCTCTCTTCTCTTACCTTCTACCACCACAGGGTAATATATTTCACACCCTATCTTCCACCAAAGGTATTCAACTGCAACATAATGAAAGCTTGCACTTTTCAAATCTCTGGCTACAAATACCAGCAGCAGAAGCTTCTGAAAGAATGGGCAAATCTACTGTTAACAAGATTCTCGGTATATCTTCAGTACCCTTCCCCCAAAATAAAAATGGTCAACTTCTCAATCCTTAATGGCAGGGGGAAAAATGTTTCCACTCTTTGTCACTTGACAAGTAACCAACCTATTTATGAAGAATGTGGACTTAAGCCGGGTGTTGGTGGCACACGCCTTTAATCCCAGAACTCGGGAGGCAGAGGTAGGAGGATCTCTGTGAGTTCGAGGCCAGTCTGTTCTCCAGAGTGAGTGCCAGGATAGGCTCCAAAGCTACACAGAGAAACCCTGTCTCAAAAAAATCAAAAAAAAAAAAAAAATGCGGACTTAAATGGATACCACACATATAACTCAAAAACAGTAAACACAGGTAGATCAAACCTTGTAATGCAATGAATTATACACACTGCTGAGGATACATTTTTCTACTGATCCCTAAGACAAATTAAGAGAGAATTCTTCAGTATAACCTTTACTAAACAGACTGTCATACACATGAATTTTCCTTTATAACAATCCATAAGTTCCACATGGTTTAAATGCATCCAGGCAGGAGACTGGCTCCCCCATGACCAGAAACAGCTCCTTCACGATCTACCAGAGTTGAACAGTGAGAAGTCACTTTAAGGGAATACCAAGGTCATCAAGAATCTTTCTCCAGTATTAAGCTGAATGAGTAGATCAAAAACTGAGATCTCTCAGAAAATAGAAAGCACTTGAACAGTCAAAATATCCCACATTCTTGAATTTTCTACAAATAAGAAATGACAATACCAAATGCTGGATAAGGCAGTGTTATGTTTTCAGGTAGCAAAGCATCATTCTATAAATGAAAAAGTGCTGATTTCATTCTATATGGAAAACACTTTAAAGTCCTTTAACTATAATGATAAACAGAACCTGTTGTGTTTATTCTGTTGTTGAGTATAGCCAATCATCACAAAAGTCAAAATTGTATAGCTAATATAAAAGGAAGTGCAAAACCAGTCATTCCAACTTATAGCAACCAAGAAACTTCCTCAAGTGAAGTCTCCTGCTCCAGATTTTAAGAACAAAACAAGGATGATGGACAGGGAAATTTTTGATACTAATAAAACATAATTCCCTGACTCAAGTTTAGACTACAGAAGGCAACTGGATGGTAGGTGCTCCTACACTTTTATTTTTAAATGATTGTTTTATACTTCTTTGAGGCAAATGTGTAGAAAGGCTACGCTAATTGCATGAGAAGAAAAGTGAGTTTTCACACCTCAGTCTGACAACTGAAATTCTAAGGCTAAGATTGTTTTATTTTAGAAACAGCATTCAGAGCCTTTCACAGCAATGCTGCAGATGAACAGTCTGATTCCCCAAGGACTCAAGGCAACAACTGAAGTTTTACAAAAACTGGTTCCATGTGGCCTCAAACTCACAATCTTCTTCCTCAACCCCCCAAATGTTGGTATTACAGTATATACCACCACATAAGTTGAATGCATTCTCAAAACAAATCAATATATGATAAAAAAAAAAAAACACTTGACTGGCTTCTAAGTTAAAAAAAAAAAAAAAACACTTGACTGGCTTCTAAGTTATAACCCTTTATCACATAGAAAAGATTGTTCTTAGCAATAAAGCTGTTTGCCATTTACATAGATTTGTAACGATAAGTCTTTCCACCAAAGCCACCCAAGCCCTGCCGCCATGAGGGCGCTTTCCACCAGGCAGCCCAAGTTCTGACCTCCGCCATGTTAAGGTCCCAAGTAACACAGAGAGACTTATATTAGGTACAAATGCTGCTTGGCCAATGACTGGGATTTCTTATATGCTAGCTCAGTCTTAACTGTCAACCATAATCATAAGACTTATTTTATGGTGGACGCCAGTGGAATGTGTCCTGTTTTCCTGGAGGTCACATGGCGACTCCAGAGCAGAGAGCAGGAGGAAGAGGAAGAGAAAAGGAATGACTTCCTGCTTGTCCTTACTTAAATTCTGAATCTGCCTGCTATGTCACTTCCTGCCTGGATCACCAGACTTGTCTTTCCTACATTGCCCAGAATCCTCCTCGACTCCTAGTCCCGCCTAACCTGCTCCCCTATTGGCCAACAGTGCTTTATTTGTCAACCAATAAGATAAACATACACAGAAGGACATTCCCCATCATAGATTATATGTAATTTGAGCTAACAAGTTAGTCAGTCCTTTTACATGAAGATTATGTACAATTCTTAGGAAAGCTTTAGCAAGTTCAACCCCACCACTTTCTAAAACTAAATAGCCAATTACATACCATTTATAAAAGTATCTATTATTGTATATATACATAAACAAAATGAGATTTAATGTGCTTTAGAAATCTATTTCAAATAATGGCAGCAGTACAATAGAAAAAAATTCTCAAATGAGACAGCCTCGAATGACATAAGACAAACTAAAGCAACCTGACCCCAACCTGTTAACAGAATCAGGAAATAAAATTCATTAGTCACCTTGGCAGGGTATTCAGAGAGGAAAAGACAGCTAATGTTTATTTTGTCTTCTTAATAGGAAAGCAACATGTTGTCTTTTCAAGATCTATTATTTACTCTTAAGAAAACAATCTGCTCTAATATTAACAAGTTCTTATTAATAAATATATAAAATTCTTGTATCATTCAGGTTTTCAGACAGGCCCTCAAAGATCAAAATATGGCACATATCTAAGCTTTCAAACACTCAAAGTTACACATCTTTTAATTGCCTTTAAGTATGCCATGGTTTATATCTGCAAGGATGGCTATTCTTATTTGGATGCTATAACAAAAAGTCTTAGAATAGATAACTGATAATATAAACCACAGGAATTTACTACCTACATCTCTGGATTTTGGGAAGCCCCTTATCAAGTTACCAGCCATGTCAGAGTCCAATGAGGACTTCTCTCTGCTTTGTAAAATGGCACATCTTAATTGTGTCTGCATGACATGCACATTTCCCAGAAGTCTCCAACTCTTAATCCTATCACAACAAATCTTAGGTTCAACATGAAGTCTGGAGAAATACATTCTCATCATAGCATGTGACTTATCACTCTATTTGCCACAGAACTGAATGAAGCTCATGAAAGTCAACATTTAATTCTTTGTGTTCACCAGACTGTGAATGGGCTCTATGGATAGAAGAATCAGTGAAAGAATTTGTTTGATGATGGACATTTATAATTTGGTATTATTAGCATCTTTCTGGATGTAACTTACAAGATAATAGTAAAGGAACCCTCTCCATCCAGTAAGGAAATGTGTTCTACTTACCTTGTCTAAACTAAACAAACAAATACTTAAAATTCATAGAATCATTTAAAACTATGTGCAATTTATTGATAAGCATTGAAAACAATTAGCAAAACCTTTTGTGTTCGCTTTTTTTAAAAAAAAAAATGCAATTCTCGTGTGATGGCCAGGTATTTCTAAATAATTATTATTAAAAACTGTGAAATTATTCCTTAGGTTAGTAAATGCAGCCTTGATTTTTGGTTGTTTGTTTTGGTTTGGTTTTAGGAAGGGAATGGTAGGCTGCAATGTTTTTTTAAATTGTTCCCCCACCAACAAACATGGGACCGGCAATTCAAACAGTGACTTTCTCGTAAGGAAAATTGAGGATTTTTTTTTTCAGGTGGCAAGAAGTTTTTTTATTGGATCACATATATGATCCTTGCAAAAATACAACTCAGTACCATCAAAACTCAAAAGAGCAGAGTCCTCGAAATGTGAGATAGGGCAGTAAAATGTAATGCCTCAACAGTAAACACATCACCAGAAGAATAATGCACACAGAGTAACAGTGGGGTGAGGGTGCGGGGAAAACTGCCAAAACACAGAAGAAAGTAAGTTTTATGCCATCCCACCTAGAGCCAAGCCAGGCTACTGTGCCTGAAACACGGGTAGCAAATGGGTCAATAGTGAAGCAGTTGGCTCCATCTGTGACCAAGTTCTTGATAAATTCTGCTCCCAGTCTCAACTGCAATGCACTGCAGATCAACATCTGTCTTTTGGAAGCCCCGAGTCCCTACTGTTGTGGGTTACTCTACTTGGGCACCCCTTGGGGTAGGAGGTGAGAAGACACAGCATCAAGACTCAGGCACTGGGAGTCAATGAGTAGCAGAGCATGCTGCTGACTCGGTTATTAAGGAAGTTAAACCTGCCCTTTTACCCACCCACCCCCCTCCCAAGGTCCTATTGGCTCAGCCGGCTGACTCTGCTACATAGTTCTTTCCTCATTAGCATCTCTGGGTCAGATATCTCTCTGTCAGCGAGCATCTCTGGGTGTTGAGGCAGGCTTGGCGGCTTGGCTCAGGAAGGAAGTGCCTGCTGCGCATGCGCATGCAGGCTGGCCTGGGCACTGGGGCAGGAGGATTTCGGTTTGGGTAGGCTGGCCGCAGTTTCTCCTACACCCTACCTTCTTAACCTTCAATTTGATTCTATTAAATAAAGTCTAGGTTTACAAACCTAGACTTAATAACATGTTAGGCTAAGAAACATCTGTAAGAATAAAAGAAGACGAGACACCATTCCTTTACACTAGTAAGCTCAAGCCCTGCAAGTAACCTCACACTACCAACACATAAGACACAGTGCTCACTGTCACCCTGTGGGGCGTGAAGGGCATCTGACAATTATCCCAGGGTTTTCTTTGGATATACTCCTATTCAAGTAAAATTTAAAAATCATCTTTGATTTTTAAAAGGGCCGGGTGGTGGTGAAGACCTGTGAAGGATTTTCTTCATTTATCATTTGAGGTGAGAAGTCCCACCTTAAATTTGGGCCACACCTGGTGGTAGACTACATAAAAGGGCATGGAAGAAAGAAGGTTTTGCCCATTCCTGCTTACCTTCACACTCACTGGCAAGTTCACCTATCCTGTTGCTGAGGCATTCCTTTGCTGGTATTAGAACCTACTTCATTGGGATTCCAAAGAAGACCAGCCAAGATATCCAGACTCATGGACTGAACAACTACCAGATTTTTTGGCCTTTCCATCAGAAGATAGGCATTGTTGGACTAGCTGGATTATAGCCTGTAAGTCACTCTAATACAGCCACAGTGTGTGTGTGTGTGTGTGTGTGTGTGTGTGTGTGTGTGTGTGTGTGTGTGTGTGTGAGAGAGAGAGAGAGAGAGAGAGAGAGAGAGAGAGAGAGAGAGAGAGAGAGAGATTTCTCATTCTATCGGTTCTGTTCCTAAAGAACCCTAATACATACTTTCAATTACATTTTTATGTACTTATCCAACACACACACACACACACACACACACACATACACACACACACAGTTAAAAGGAGGGGAGGGAGCTTTATATTTTCTTTCATGTCCTTTTGCATATACTTTATCCTTCCTCATCACTTCAACGCCTTCTGTTTTAAATCACAGAAATCTTGTGGCTGTGCTCAGTTTAGCCTTCCAAATACCATCTTCTTCCCAGTGACTCATCTGACCTTGGATAAGCTAATCACTCTCATTCATATTAAAACAAGTTAAGCAACTCCTCTCACTTAGAAAAGTATCCATGTGCCATGAATGCAATCACATGCATTAATTAATGATCTCTCTGATCACTCATGTTAAGGTTAAGTAGGGAATCTGGTTTCAACAGCATGGGTTCCAGGGATTAATTTACAGACATGTACTCAATGCGAAAGAAAGAGAGTATTATTAGCAGCAGAAGTACCTAGTGGGGCATAACAAAGAAAAAGTTTACATGAATTACTGCCAAGAGCTTATTCAGTACTTTAGAAGAGATGAAAGGCAATTTATTCTATATAATAATACTTAAGAAAAAAAACAAAAGATTTACAGTGACACTACCTTAAATAGAAAATTCACCAAGTGAATGTTAAATACTCAGATTTTATTATACACACAACTTCATAAGAAGTTACCCAGGAGTGTTGTTCAAAGCATATTGTAAGATGGCAAAAGAAACAAGGATAAGACCTAGTAGTCCACTTTGCTAGGCGGTCTTTGATGATTTATAAGTTTTCTCCCTATACTGCACTTTCTAAGTAAGCAAGTGAGGGTAACATCTATGGGCTTCTCCTAAGATGCTACTTATATGTGTGCAAAACAACTCACTGCTGACCCGAAATCAGCCCCTTTGTAAGGGAACTCACTTCCCCCATATCCTCACCATAATGATTAAAAAAATAGTGCCTGCACAATACTCTGAGTTTGCAAAAGTGTGTGTGTGTGTGTGTGTGTGTGTGTGTGTGTCTGTGTGTGTGTCTGTGTGTGTCTGTGTGTGTCTGTATGTGTGTGTGGGGGGGGATAGCACATGCACAAACACACACACCTTTAGGGCCCCACACTCACACCCATAGATGGTTGAGCTTCTCCCGGAGGCAAGCTATACAGGTTGGTTTTTCCTGCTCCAACACTGGAGGAGCAGTACTTCGAAGACAAGCAATGTGAAGAAAAGGGAGGAAGTCCAGGGTACAAGGCCTTGGTTGGCCACTGCCTAACATCTCAGTAAATGCTAGCCTAGAAATAAAATGTCCCCAAACTCTTTAAAGAGGTGACCCCACCAACCACAGTGGTTATAATTAATGTTGTGCCTGCTTTCAGATTCTATCAACTACACACCAACCTAGTTATCAACCAAAATCAACAATTCAGACAGAAAGGAAGAAAGAGAATCCTGACCTATTCAATAGGCAGCTTCATAAAGCAAAAGAACAGTTACAATCATTGCTAAAAGAAAAACAGCATTGAAATGTGCCCTTTTGAAATGTTTGGGGTGATCAGAACATTTCTAACTGTCACATGTTTAGCAAATCAGTTAGCAGGTTCCAAATAATCTCCAAGCCTGTAACCTGACCTGCATTCTTTTTGGTGGAACAAGCAGGGGGTACTATTCAGATAGCAGGTCAAGTTTGACTTTGCCTTTTAAAACTGGTGTTGGGACAGGATAACTGACTCTTAGAAGCTGGAAGAATAAATGCATTCATTTAGAGACCATCCCTAAGTTGGTAACTCAGCATTTCCTCCCTATACATTCCAGGTTCCTTTTGCAAAATGAAGTATCATGTGCCCCCAGAATCATCAGGGTACTCACAAAGGTAAAAGCTGCACCCACCTGGGCCCTTTCTTAATTCTCCATTGTGTCTGAGGAGAAAAGTGACCTTCAAACACACCCTGTTCTATCTCCACTACAAACATGTACAGGATACTTGAATAGCAAGTAAACAGAACAGAGATGCAATGCCTAATTTTCCTCAGAGAAAAGCATGAGGATTAGAATATAAGGAGCCAACAGGAAAACTGCAGGTATAGGAAGGAAGCATTTGTGTTATTTCACATTCGCTCACATTTTACAGATTTGCTATCTTAGCAGAACTCACCTACAATTGAAAGTAGCAGCCTGCCAAAGTGAATGGTACTAGAAGGAAACTGGAGTGCCTATCCTGTGCTGCCTCCTATAGCCATGGGCCAGGCACAGAAACTGGAAGAGGGCAAAGGAAAGGAGGGAGAGACCAGAGAGAAGACTCAGAATGGAATGAGACTGTCAGCATTGGGCAGGCTCTGGTGCAAAGCACTGAAGGCTAGTACCCTTAGGTAAAGGACATCACAGTGACTACCCTAGGAAAAGGTTATGCAGAGTGCCTTCTCCTGTGGGATGGCATTGCCTCTAGTCTGTGGAAGAGGCAAACATGCCCACTTCGGGTCTCCAAATCTCTGTGATTTTGGAATCTGTGTCTAATTCTTTTGGTAGAATGCTTGTCTGGCACTCAGTAGGCCCTGAGCTCCACCCTCAGAAGAGCATAAAATCTGGTGTGGTAATATATGCCAGTGATCACACCACTCAGGGGGATAAAAAGTCTAAGGCTATTCTTGACTACAGAACAGTTTAGGGTCAGCCTGGCCTACATGAAACCCTCTCAAAGATAATAATGAGCCAAACTAAATGAGGCATGGTAGCAGATACCTGTAATCTAGGCACTTTGAGGCTCAGAAAGAACTGCTTTAAGCTAGAAGTTAGAAGCCAGCCTGGGGTACACTGAGTGCCATTAATGCCAGGGCTACATTGTGAAACCCTGTCTTCAACAATAACCAAACTTCAGAGAAGACAGCAAGTAAGGCCTAGAGACAGACAGAATATTAATGTCATATGAATATGGTGCTCAAACCTAGCCCTGGGGACCCTCATGGGTCAATGATCTAATTCACCACTGTGTAGTGGCTTCAATGTCTCAGCCAACCTGGCAGAGGGGCTCTTGCATGTATATTTATGTCTGCACAAGCATCCATCTGCTCACATGTGCACACACACAAAGAACATACCCATGATACCCATGTTACATGTCAGAGCTTTAGGAGAATTCAGTACCAGAACTGTCACTGTTGTGTGAGCTACTGTCTTTACTGCAGGCACCATAGATGTAGATAGAAGAAGATGGGCTTAAAGACACACCAATATTCAGGTCATTTTATTTAGTAAGATTCAACTTATTTGTTCATTTGCAGGTCAATGGAAGGTGTTCATGTTGCAACAAGCATAAGGGAATCCACTAGAAACACTCAAGCACACATACATAGACACACAGGGGTGAGACAAGCAGTACACACACATATTCATGCACACTAGATGTGATAGTTTGGATAAGAATGGTCCCCATGGTCTCATATTTGAATACTTGATCCCCAGCTGGTGGACCTGTTTGGGAAGGATTAGAAGGGTAGCCTTGTTGGTGAAGGTGTATAACTGGGCACAGGCTTTGGGGCTTCAAAAGACTTGTGCTATTCCCAGTGCATGCAAGCTGGTTCCCTTTCTTTCCCTCTCTCTCTCCCTCCTTCCCTCCTCCCCCTCTTATAATTGTGGATCAAGACATGATTCAAAGCTTTTTCTTCACTACTCCCCCATCATGGACTCTAACCTTTTAAGCCAAATTAAGCACTTTCTTTTATGAGTTGCCTTGGACATGGTGTTTTATCTCAGCAACAGAAAAGTAATAGCATACCAGCCTAGAAACAATCTACTAAACCACAACTTTTGTACTTTCCCATTCTACTTCCTCATCCCATCAGCATCAAGAGATACGTATTCTGCTAACACATAACACCCAGGGAAGGCGCACCTTCCAGGCAAACTGTGATCACTCAGTTTTCATTTAAGTGCATGTGGGTCTCCACAAACCATCTCTCCTTGACTCACTTAAGCTTGGTTGAGACTGAAAACAATTTCCATGGAATTTCCTTCACCTATGTTACAAGGTTCTCCCCTGGAGGAGAAAGCAGTAAGTGGGATGAGATCTATGGATATGTGCTTCCCCTTTTATTGCCATAAAACATTATCTTCTATCAAAAAGGAAAAGAGACAGTTTGACATTGCTGGAGATGAGGGAACAGTTCTATATCTGAATGAATGCAGGCTGTCAACAAGGCCTTGACATTTGACTTAGCAGTGAAATCAGTGACTCAGTGGGCAATGTATCCTCTCATATTCAGCTCACTGGAGAGTCAATCATATGTCCATAACAACGTGCATTTCTGTCACTGAACTACCAATGAACAAAGCAGCTGATCTTATCATTAAAATAAAATTAAATGACCCTCATATCATTGCTTTGCAATGTGTGTGTCTTTTAAGGCTCACTTGTCTATTACGCACCTATGCTACTACAATAGGAACAAGGACAACTGAATTAAACACTTAATAGTAGCTCAGTAACTAAACTGCAATCCAGCCCTTTGACAGGGAGGTAAGTTCACACATCCTACAACCAAGACTAGAACCTCCAGAGGGAACAGGAAAATGCCCAGGATCAAGAGCTGACAATTCAGGAGATAGAGGCTTGAACTCCATCCACCTTCCCAATGACACTATCAGTAGCTAACTTATCTTTGCTTCTATTATTGTCTTTACATTGGATCACAACTAACAAGAACCTCCTTGAAAACTGTTCACTTGGATTTTAGAGTTTACAAATAGTCTGAATAAAATTATAAAATGACAAACCTTCTCTCAGAATTAACCATGTTACATTATAAAATGACTACTGAAAAAAACTGAGCTATGAAATAAAGTCCATACTGAAACGCATCAAAATGTTTATTTTATAAAGGGAATTATGATTCAAAGAACAGAACGAAAATAAAAACATTCTAAGTATCAGGTGGGAATGTTTATCTTGGATTGTTGATTCTATATGAATAATTAAGAGTAAGCTCAGATACAATCTTGTAGCCATTAGCTCAACGCACATCTTCATACTACTCAAGCTCCACTGTAATAAGGAAGCTGTGTATAATTCTTGGGAAACCACTTAAATTAGAACTAACAGAACTTCGTGATTTTTGGCTACAAATTTCTTGTTCTCCAGTGTATGGTACAGAGAAAAGTATCAACCTTGAATATAGCTATTACTGTGATTTGTAACAGGGAGCTGACCCTAGACGGTCTTATCTAGACTTCTGGAAATATTCCTAAATGAGCAGCAGAGTGAAATAAGATAATCAGTGTCATTTGATTAGAAAAATCTGTCTTTTTTGGTTTTTAGGTGATATTAAGAAGAGGCAGGCTTGATGTTTCATGCCTGTATTCTCATCACCTGTGAGGCTGAGGCAGAAGGATTTCCATTAGCTAGAAACAAGCTTGGGCTAAGAGCAAAGACCTATCTGAAGGAGAAAAAAAGTGACAGAAGGACGAAGGTGAAAGAGGAAAGTAAGGCAGAGGAATTAAAACATGTTTCTCAGAATTTAAAATCTATAATATGCAAGCGTACACAGAAAGAGCAATACTTTTAATAATTATTAAATATTTAAAATATTTAATAACAATTAAAATTATTATTATAAACTTGAAGCAGTAGAAGAAAAGCTCATTATAATTTCTAAGGTTTTTTTTTTTTAAGTTCACAGTAAAAAATTGTTCCAAGATAGGCATGTTGGCACACACCTTTTATCCTAGGACAACCAACAATACATAGAGAGGCATTCTCAAAAAGAAAGAAGGAAAGAAGAGATGGAAGCAGGGCAGGGAGGGAAGGGGAAGGCAGGGGAGGAAGGAAGAAAGAAATTGTTCCATTAGTTACATACCATTCTTTTGTGTGTTTGGTGTTTTGTTGTTGTTGTTGTTGTTGTTTTGTTTTGTTTTGTTAGAAAGAGTATCACTATGTAGCTCCAGCTTGCTTGGAGCTAACTATGTAAACCAGGTTGGTCTCAAACTCAATATCCCTCTGTGTCTGTGCTGTGCTGGAATTAAAGGCATGCACCACCACATCCAGCATGTACCACTTTTAAAATTAGTTGGGTAAAACAAAATTATAAACACTACATAGAACAAAATAGTACATGGTATCTCAAAAGGTTTTACCAACCAGCTTAACTGTTATAGTTTCATCACATTTGTTTTCTGCATTTTAAATGTGTGAGTCACGGATAACTACTCTTTGTGTCTTGCTTATACCAATATTAACAGGAGGTTATCACAATGAAAATGTGCTTTAACCTTTTCTATCATCAAAATGCTAATAAATAATTATTTCACTCAAATGTATGGTAAGAGTTTCCTACTTTCCCATTTCTATAAAGTATGCCTAGTCAAATTCATCTCAGTATATCTACTGGAAGTCATGCATAAGAAAAACCAGTGAGCATTTCAATGTGACCAGATGCCAACAAATGTATGCAAATGAAGGACTCTAAAAACAAGGTCAAGGGGTTGCAGCAGCTTATTGCAGCAACTTAGCTTCCCACAACCTGAATACAGTCCTGAACTCATCCCAGCTCATCACTGAATTGATTCTGTACCATGATTAATGGGGGAAATTCACTCTAAGTACCAAGACACTTTACTCCTGGAAAATCTATTTAAATATTCATGAGCTGTGCTTACCTGTCTATGCAACCCAGAATCATCGCCAGATATGATGTCTTGCTTTTGTTTTTTGTTGTTTTTTTTTTTTAATCCATATTCCAGATTAGGGAGAAAAAAAAGAGCATTTGTCTGTAAAAGACATGTCTACAGATGAAAGCACTAGGTACCCAAGAAGAGGGCCTCACAAAAAGCATGGCAGGTGACCTGCCTCAGCTGCTAATACTCATGTTGGAATCTCAAGGTCCAGGTTTTCTCCTTCTCCAGAAAGAAAATTAGGCCAGGTTATCTTCCTTACTTATTCTCTCATGCAAGGTGCCTCTATGACTTCTGGTCACAGTAGAGACCATGGCTGAGGTCATTCTTGTTCTTGTTATGAATAAATATCACAATATCCATATTCCTGTCATTCAAATGCCAACTTTCTTCTTCCCAACCCCTACCATGAGTACAAGTGGGATCCACAAAAGCTGGTCTCTGAATCCATGGGCCATTAAGATATGAAATATAAACTTCCACTGGGGGGGGCGGGGGGGGGGGTGCACACCTTCAGTCCCAGCACTCGGGAGGCAGAGGCAGGCGGATCTCTGTGAGTTTGAGGCCAGCCTGGTCTATAAAGTGAGTTCCAGGACAGCCTCCAAAGCCACAGAGAAACCCTGTCTCAAAAAAAGGAAGGAAGGAAGGAAGGAAGGAAGGGAGGGAGGGAGGGAGGGAGGGAGGGAGAGGGAGGGGAGGGGAGGGGAGAGGAAGGAAAGAAAAAGAAAGAAAGAAAGAAAGAAAGAAAGAAAGAAAGAAAGAAAGAAAGAAAGAAAGAAAGAAAGAAAGACTTCCTTTCAAGAGTCACACTTAAAAGCTGGGCATGGTGGCACACACCTTTAATCCCATCACTCAGAAGGCAGAGGCAGGTGTATCTCTGTGCATTCAAGGTCAACCTGGTCTACAAAATGAGTTCCAGGACAACCAGGACTGTTTCACAGGGAAACCCCATCTCAAAAAACAAGCAAGCAAAAATGGAGCAAACAAACAAACAAAAAAAAAAAAAATAGTCACACTTAAGTCCCTTCCACATCACTACAAGATCCTAAAACACTCTGGAATTATCAGGTAACATGACTGAGGCTATAGCGTTGACAGAATACCTGCTTACCATGCACAACAGAGTGATGAGACAGACTGAACTGGAGTCATGAAAATCATAAGTTCAAGGTCATCCTTGACTAATTAATTCATTCTCTAATGCCAGCCTGAGCTACATGAGACCATGTCTCAAAGAACAGAATGAATGCAGGCTATATAGGTTCAAATGTGACTACTAAAGAGACAAATGGAAGATTGGAACTGGGCATCCAAAAAGGTGGGCCAAATCTAATCTTCAAGTTTCTACCTGACTAACTTACACATTTAAGTCATTTTTTAGGAGCATGCCTATTCTGACAAGATGTCTGAAGACACACACATAAATAATTTCAGAAAAAAAAAGTTAGCTATGAATAAAATTAACCTGCTAAATTTTACATTCATTTTCATCAAGTAAGGCAAAGATACCAAGAAAAGATTTTTTTTTTTTTTGAAAACAGATAAATTGATGCTGAAAAACTGGAAAAAAGGTTAAGAGTTTATTGAGTCTTGGCCTAGGCAGATGGCTCCTGGTAAAGTGCTTTCCATGTAAGCATGAAGGCCTTAGTTTGGATCCCTAGAACCCTCATAAAAAGCCAGGTATGGTGACACAAACCTATGACTGGAGAGGAGGAGTGGAGATAGATGGATGCTGAAGCTCATGGTCTAGCCAATAGCAGATTCTATGAACTTCAGGGTCAGCGAAAGAGATGGACAGTCATCAAGAATAACACTGGACATTAATCTTGGGCCTCCACACACTCATACTAACAAGTATATACATAATATCTTGGGGGAGGGTAAAATTAATATCCTTCAGTCCTTTTTTTTTTTTTTTTTTTTTTTTTTGGTTTTTCAAGACAAGGTTTCTCTGTGTAGCTTTGGAGCCTATCCTGGCACTTGTTCTGGAGACCAGGCTGACCTCCAACTCACAGAGATCACTCTGCCTCCTGAGTGCTGGGATTAAAGGTGTGCGCCACCAACGCCCGGCCCTTCAGTCCTTTTTCAAGTAATAGAATTTTAGATAAAAATTTCCATACAAGCATCTTTTTGTTTCACAGAGTGAAACAGAGTCCTTATGATATGTACTGTTTTTTCTATTTATTTGCTGGCAATATAGGGACTGAGCCTAGGGACCCTTGCATGCTAGACAAGCGCTCTACCATTGAGGTATAACCCCAGCACTAAGATCATATTTTTTTCTAATAAATATAATCTTTCTAGTCTTTTGACAAGTACTTCCACATCTAAGGGATGGTTGGGAGCTGTGGCTGTAACAGCAACTCAAGTTTTTAATATTTAGCATCCAACAAACTTGGCTCAGTACCTTATAGGCATGGTCTCCTTTCAACATCCTCATCTTATGTACAAGTAAAATGAGGCTCTAGACAGACAAACTCTTCAGAGTACCCTGAAACTTAGAATGCAGCTCTGACTCCTACTCCTTCTTATTGCCAATTTAAGAATTTTAATAGTGGCCCAATTTGGGAAATGGCACTCATGACACAGTTTTGTTTGCCTTCACATCCTCCATGGTTCTAAAACAATTCCAGACAGAATTAATAAGACACAAACTAGAACTTGTTTTGCTCTGATTTGAAAAGGTTGCAAAGGGACTTTTTCTTTTTAATTGAAAAGTTCTCCTATTACTGCCTTCTTTATCACTGATTAGTTAATAAGTACAAACAACAAGAGAAGGTTACCATTCTCCTAAAAGTAGTGAAGGCATAAAACAAATTAAGCATTTCTATCTGTTGGGCTGGAACAAACAGGTGCTCTCGATAGGCCAATGACCATGGACTAGAATGCCTTAGGCTCCCTTAGTGTGTGTCTTGGGGACACTGCAACCTAAGCCAAAAATTGCCTTTCCTGAATGAATCACATGAATCTAAGAAGCCAAAAACTCCCCATGTAACCAAATAGCATCAGAAATCTGCAAAATGCCTTTGAAAGTCACTCAGTACCTGTGAGGAGAGTGCTGCTCAGTCAGTTAGACCCTTCAATCTCTTATGAGTCCCTTAAATCCCCCATGCACTCTTATCAGTGGTGACTTTATCCTTTTCTAGCTATACTGTTTTAATATCATGCTAAGAAACAAACAGATCTCCAAGATTCTAAACATGATTAGTATCTATGTATCTTGCCAACACTGCCTGTTCATCCCCTAAATGGTTTTAGGAACACTAATAGGCAGAATACATGTTTCATAGCACTCTGTAGCATAATACCTTGGAGGATGAGCATCTTCTACTACTATGTGCTTTTGTACCTGAACCTGTTATTTGGCCAAGTCACTATTCAATATTCTTTGTGACTAAATAAATCAGTACAAACATTTGCTATTTCTGAATTAAATGGAGACTACTAATTTACTATACATCCTATTACCCAGACACACATGGAGATCTGTATATGCAATGTCAAATATGTAATTTATGTTTTAGCTTAAGCTTTGATATTTTACTCCTTCTGAAGCCCCTTTTGACCCACAATCTCTCCTAATTCCCACTTCACCCCATTGTTTCCTACACTCCCAACCAAAGCCTATGAGGCTGCTCATCTGTAACTAGAGAACAATTAATACAATCAGTTACGATTAAAACCCCAAAGGCTACAAGGTAGAACAAAAGCAAGGGGACTGTCCAAGTTACCAGACAGACCTGAAAGATAGAGTCACATGCTTCCTCTGGCTTTAGCCTGACCAACAAAAGAGGAGGAGGAGGAGGAGGAGGAGGAGGAGGAGGAGGAGGGGGAGGAGGAGGAGGAGGAGGAGGGAGGGAGGGAGGGAGGGAGGAAGGAAGGAAGGAAGGAAGGAAGGAAGGAAGGAAGGAAGGAAGGAAGGAAGGAAGTTTAACATTTGCTTTCTATGTATTCAACACCAGAAAAAACATAATGTGGCTCAAAAGACACGACACTAGGAAAGCCATATTCTAAGTACTCTGTGCTCTATATTTACTACAGAAAAAAAAATTTTAAATGTAAAAACAGCATGCTGAAGAACCAAGAGTACCACCAACACAGGCTCAATCAACACTGAGACATCACACATAAGCACTTGAGAAACTAATGGGAGAATATTACTGCTATGTTCCATATAAAATAGACTCACAACCTACTGAGTCATTGGATCCTTGAAATTGTCTTCTTTATGGACAGAAATCATTTTTATTTTCCTAAGGAAAAAAATCTCCAAGTTAATGTATAGCCTCACAAATTCTGAGTCTTTAGTCAGTAAAAGAAGATGTGTCAAACAAACACAAATTTGTCTAATCATTTTAAAAACCGGAGGGAGCTCCTATGACAATAATGTGGCTTTTCAAAAGTATCCTGGCCTCTTCCCACCCCATTTCCAAATTCTAGCAACTGTATAAACTTCAATAAGAAATATTCTCTAATATTCTAACTTTAGTATGGGGTCACCTTATTTTCAAATAAATATTTATATAAAACAAGAATCTAAGCACCCTACTGGTATCTGCTTTAAAACAATGCTTCAAACTGTTAACTGCTATTCTTCAACCCATAGTGAGCTTGGGATGATTTGCACAAATCATGTACCTTCTGAAGGCAGACCATGAAATACAGCTTCCACCTTTCTGACCTGAGAGAATGGAATAATGCCACCATCCTGACATGTGGAAGCCCAAATATGGCAAGAGAAGACACATGGTATACCATTCCAAGCAACAAACAATGAATAAAGTTTTCTCCACACCATCCCATTCTTTCCAGCCAAGACCCTGGGCACTGTGAAGGAGCAAAATACCAACCCATTGTCCCAGTATAAATTAATGACAAAATCCATGAGCATTTGGGGAAATACAATTATTTTGTTCGTAGGACTCTGGGCTGGTTCTTTGCCTACTCACACAGTCTGGGCTCAGACACCCGTCTGCCAACTGATCCTATGCAAACAGGTACAAGTTCCTGTCTTATTTCAACAACAAAAACAGCCCATACCAAACAGTGTTCAACTCTTAGTAAATCTACTCTACACGGAAATGGCTGGCATAAGTCAAAGTTCTAGTTCTGATAACTTTAGAATGTCTCAGAAAGAGGGTGACATTACAGGATCAAGTCTGAGGCTTCATGGGCTCCAGAGTCAAAAATCAAGAACCATTTTTTAGTTCGTTTTTACATGAATCAGCTAACAGACTCCTAGCCTAAGGCTGTATTCCAGCAGGTCCTGCCACCCCCACAACCCCCCAACAAATACTGCATCCCAGAGCATAAGTGTATGTAACAAGCCATCACAGCCATAACCCATAGGCTAAGGCAGAACCAGGAAGGGAGAGGTATTAGAAATCCTCTCAAAAGGAGCCCTGGACACTGAATAAGAAAGTGGCAGAACTATAGGACTACAGAAATGATATGAGAAGGCAAGAGCTGCCTATCATCTCCAACCTCTACATAGTCCACATTTCTCAAGTGAGCAAAACCAGCATTAGCACTGACCATGACATCTAAGGACTGCATTTTTCTGCACAGGAGTCACATGCACACCATTTTGACAGCCTAACTAAAATAATGCTTTCCTGATTATTCTATTGCACATAAGGAGAGCTTTCGGAATTCTCTTTTGTCCTTAGAAACTTGGGCGGGGGGTGGGGGGCAATCTGGCTTTCTCCCTTAAAACATCTCATCTCTTGGGAGGGGATCAACCAAGAAAGAAATCAAATACCATAAAATATATCCATCAATTTAAACATTAAAGTTTAATAATACATTATGCTAAAGATGAGTTAAGTCTCATTTCTAAACCTCTAAAAGCAGTGCAGGGCTTTGGTGGGAAGAAGTGATGTGCAATACACAAAAGGCTATGTCTGTAATTGTCAAGACTGAATAATGGATCAAACATCCAGTGGACATAGAAAGTCTGAATCAAATGCTTCCCTCTCTTGCAGCTGTCCTTTTCCATAAGATGGTGGGTTATTTATCAGTTCAAGACAAGTCATGAGGATGGGAGGGGGCCAAAGCTCCAGAATGGGTCTCTGTGGGTCACCTAGCAACCTAGCAAGGCACACAAGAGGTACCAAACCCTTTCCACCCACGCTCAGTCACACAGTGCCAAGTGGAAAATGATACCACAGCACCCTTCCAAAAAGAAAGTAAAAGGCAGTGTGCTTCACCTTGGTTGTGTGATGTGACAAATAGTCAGAAAACAGTTAATCATGCTTACATCAGGGAAAGAGTGGAATGAAGTGTTCCACTCCTGATTCTGACTTTGTGCTCCCTCTCCTTCCCCCTCTCCCTCTCCATCCTCTCCCTCTCCCTCTCCCTCTTTCTGCACAATTTGTTCTAGTCTTAAATGACAGAAAATGAAAGTTACTGATATCCAAGAAAGATTCCAGATGCAGATCAAAGTATGTATATACTTGTGTTAGCCAGTTTTACACCATAACAACAAAATACCCAAGAAGAAAAAAACTCAGAGGATTTATTCTAGTTCAGGAGTTTTAATCTTTTGTCACTAGATTCATTGTGATGGAACTGCAGGATAAGACAGCATCATTGAGATGGTAAGAGGTCATATAATAGAGCTTCTCGCCTCATGGTGGCCAAAAAAGAAGAGAAGGGTGTAAAGGGAGAGAGGAGAAAGAGGGGAGGTGGGGTGCAAATAAAGGAAGAGGGGAAACAAGAAAAATATGGAAAATGTATGAGAGTATGTATCCCTATGCGCGTGCGCGCATGCGTGTGCACACACACACACACACACACACACACACACACACACACACACACGTATTGTGACATAAGACATACTCTTCAAAAGCATAGTGCCCTCAACTACTTCTTCCAACCAGGGCCACCTGCTAAGAATGTATTCAGTTATGAATTTGTCAATGAATTGATTCATTGATGAAGTAGTGCCCTCCATATGTAATCACATCTTGAAGGTCCACCAGTTGGGAACTTGCCTTTGAAAACCATTTTAGATTCAAACCTCAATACTCCTTAGAAAGAATTCTAGCTAAACAAGGCATGGTTCATTTCTACAATGCAGAAAGGATAACAGGTTCAAGTTTAGACTAAAGAATGAGGTGTCAAAAAAAATGGTAAGCACTGTATATTAATTGTGCACTCAAAATACAGAACTCTCTGGTACTTTTACTTTTTTCATGCTTTTACTTTTAATAATCCCACAGTTGGTAATTCTATACAACCAAGAATCGCAACTCAGATAACATGATCATATATGCTCTGAAGCAGGGACAGTAAATACAGTTGAGGTAGTAAAAATGACTGATGTTATAAGCTTATTGTCACATAAAACAAGATGTGGTAGCAACTGCTCAACTAGACATACTCCAGTTTCTATAGTAGCTTGGGGAAATGCTTCTCCAAGGAATGCAGTGAGAAGAATATTAAGCAAAACTGAAGCATATGGAATAATACATTTGTCAGAGGATTTTAATTACCAATAGTACTTAGCTGCATGACCCAAAGATAATAAACTCCCACTTGGCCCTTAAACTGTAACAACAATGAAATGCACTTAATTGTCATTTTTAAATGGAAGGGGGGCATCCTCTATTTCTTTGTCTTACATGTAGCAAATACTTCTAACTGGCCTGTAATTGTGAAAACCAATTTGCTCAATCAGAAAACAAAGCCTCTTCAAGGATCCTATGAACCATGAGGAGATTTTGTTCTCAAATGGGATAAAAGGCAAGGACTTCTGTCTTAGTTACTTTCCTATTGAGATTATTGGGATTATTGTTTTAACTGGGAGTGGCTTGGGCTTTTAAAACCTCATAGCCCATTCCCAGTGACACACCTCCTTCAATAAGACCACACTTTATAATCCTTCCCAAACAGTTTCACTAATTGTGGACCAAGCCTACATGAGCCTACGGGAGCCATTCTCATTCAAACCATAACATCCTAACAGAAATGGTCCTGCTACTTCCAAACCAGAGGTGCCACTAAACACATCTGCCAGCACAAAGTATGGCCCAGTGGTTCTATAGCACTCTGATTTTGCACTGGCCCTCCCTTTTCATCAATTCTAAGTTGTAAACTAGTTCTCAAGTATCTTTAGGAGAGAAAGGGAATTAAATGATGCCAAGTGTACTGGCTAGCTTTGTGTTTCAACTTAATATAAACAAGATTCATCAGAAGAAGGAGCCTGATGCAGTTATAAGTCATTTACTCTGTTAATGATCAGGGGGGAAGGGTCCAGCCCACGGTAGGTGGTAGCATCCCTAGGCTGCTGGTCCTGGGTTCTCTAAGAAATCAGGCTGAGCAAGTCATGGGAAGCAAACAAGTAAGCAGCATCCCTTCATGGCCTCTGTATCAATTCCTGTCTCCCAGTTCCTGCCCTGTTTTTGAGTTCCTGTCCTGACTTTGTTCAGTGATTGAACAGCAATGCTGAAGTATAACCTTTCCAAACTCTTTCCACCTAACTTGGTTTTTGGTCATGGTGTTTCGGTGCAGCAATAGAAACCCTAACTAAGACACCAACAGACTTTACAGAATTTAATAGACAAAATACATAGACAGTTTTTGAAAAGCTAAAAGCAGAAGTCTATGGTGGCTTAAAAAATGCCCTCCAACACATGCAGGCTCATATATTTGAATGCTTAGTCACTAGGAAGTGGCACTATTTGAAAGGATTAAAAGGCTTAGGAAATGTGGCAATGTTGGAGGAAGTTGTGTCCTTACGGGGTGGGCTCTAAGATTTCAAAAGCCTAAGCCAAGCCCAGAGTTCCTTCCCATTGCCTGCAGGTCAAGATGCAGAACTCTCAGCTACTTCTCTAGCTCTATGTCTGCCTGTGTGTGGCCATGCTACCTGACATGATGATAATGGACTAAACCTCTAAAACTGTAAGCAAGCCCCAATTAAATGCTTTCTTTCATAAGAGTTGCCTTGGTCATGCTGTCTCTTCACAGTAATAGAATACTGACTAGACAAAGTCCATACTATATTATAAAGTCACAACTGAATCACTTTTGAACTTGATCTAAAAGAAGCATGAAATGAGAGCACAGGAATGCACTGTGCCTGTAAAGCCAAGAATAAAACAATTAAGTCATGTCTGGGATTGCACACTCTATTATCTAGGACCTTGCTGTCCATACTTGAGAGCTTCCCTAAAGGCCACAGACACTAACAGGGTCCCTCTGCTTCTTCACTGGGGCATAAAGAACTAATACTCCATTGTGAACTGTGTCCAATCCAACTTCCAATATGCTGATCTCAACTTGTTGCTATTAATTCATTCATACTGGGGAGGAAGAGGTTTGCTGTGAAAGGTACAATTCATTTCCTTTACAGTTCAAAAAAAACGTTAACTAGAAACCTAAGCCCTTTTCCTACTTATACAATAATTGATATATGTAACATTTCTTATAATATTTTACAAGAAAAATTTTGGCTGAGGGAAAGAAAAATGTTTCAGGAGCCATGATGACGCACAAGACAGACACCCACAAGATTTGTATTTACCCCTATTTTGCTTCCAGGAATGCAAATTTCACAAAGAATTTCAGGTTTCAAAATAATAAGAGTTTTATCCATTACTAAGTAAGGGATGATCTCTTTTCACAAACTATGAAAATGCTGCCTTAAAGTGAGGAAAGAGAAGCACATGCATTCTAGAAGGTATGCAGAGAAATAGGACTAAAGATTCTAAAGCTAGGTTGCCCATGTCTCCAAACTGACAGTGTGTACCCTTAACTCTCTACACTTTAAGCTCCTTAATCAATAAAATAGATCAATAGTAACAACTTCCTCATGTGGTTCCAAGGGAACAGAGTACACACACAAAAAAGCTGCCAATACCAAATCTTTGGGCATGCATTGAGCAGTGCTTTTATTACCCATGTAAAACTTCAATGTGCCAAATCTGGATTTACCAAAAAAGAAGGAAGCAGAAAAACTAAACAAAATTAAGAATTCCATTTAAATAAAACTACTCACTAAGAATTCCATAAAAATCATTCACTCTAATCATCTTTAAGACACAAATTGTACAAGTAATCCTTTCTCCTTGGGAGAAAAACCCTTTCCCTGTCACTCCAAGGTCCCCACATTTCTGCATCATTGATGTTGGATAAAAACAGACTAATGAACATTCAGTATCTTGAGAACTTACAGCATAGAAATCAACTCAGACAAATGAGTACTACCTAAAGCTTAGCCACTAAATCAGCAGAAGCCTTGTTCATTAGAAATTCATTACTGAAGGTCCGAAGTATGGATCACAGCTCTGCAACCAGTCAGGTTCCTGCTGATATTGGCTTTGGGGAAATCTTGGGTACTAGAATGAAAGCATCAAGAAGTCTTACTAAATTCAGCACTGCAGGAAGCAGCTGCCCACAGCTAGGGTCCTTTCAAGAAATCTGTGCCATTCCTTTCAGGAGAGCCCTGAAGTCCAGAGAAGCAACAGAATTCTCCCAGGAAGACAGATGCAAGCAAAATGAGAAAACAGTAGTAGGGGACCAAAATATTCACTGTGAAGTAGCAAGTAAAATGCTGCATGACCATATGACTGTCTTAGGACTTGATGGTCTTCAAGTTGTTGGTCTGAAGACTTCCTGAAGATTCAGTACAGAGTGGCTTAGCACCTAACTTGTCCCCTGAGCCCTCGACTCCCTCCCCAGCTGCACATTCACAAACCAGCTTGAAGTGGCTTGTCACAGCTCTGGCCTCCTAAAAAGAACCCTGTGAATTCAGACTAAGGCTGAACAAGTGCCCTAGACCACAGCATCACCTATACCTTTCTAAAGGCTCTGCTCCCTACTCACAATGTCACAAGAGCATTACAACAAAGATAAAGACAAAAACAATACAAAGTTGAAGCAACTTGTTTGCTTGGTATTTTCCCCAAAACTAGGAACAAACTATTATGAATTAGAGTACATTTCAGTAACCAGCAAGTAACTCAGCAGATAAAGTTGTCTGCCCCCAAGCAGGGCAACCTAAGTTCAATCTCCAGAACACATGTGGTGGAAGGAAAGATCTGACCGACATAATAGTTGTCCTGTCTACACCTACATTACACCTACACACAAAATAAAGACATGATAGATAAATGAGATAGATAGATAGATAGATAGATAGATAGATAGATAGACAGACAGATGAATAGATGGATGGTAGATAGATGAAATGCTTGAATACATTTTCATAGAAACACAATGTCTCCTTTAATAGGTCATATATATTTGGATTTTTCTTAGCAACCTTGCTACACTTTCATACAATGCCTCACCAAAACAAGCTCTTTCCAAAAACGAAGGAAATTAGAATGATAGTCAAGGTTGTTGGTCTCTATGAATCAGTACCTATACAGCAGTTCACAACTGTCTCAAACTCTAGTTCCAGATGATCTGATGCCTTCTAGCCTCACAACCCCAGTTCCAAGAGATCCAAAAGGCATGCATGTGGTACACACACATGCATCCAAGAATATCTCTGTCTCTCTGTCTCTCTGTCTCTCTCTCTCTCTGTCTCTCTCTCTCTCTCTCTCTCTCTCTCTCTCTCTCTCTCTCTCACACACACACACACACACACACACACACACACACACACGTAAATAAATCTAAACAACAAAAGTTAAGAAGTAATAAGCAGTGCCTGGTGAAATACAGTAAGTTCAAATACTACACTGCCTCAAGTGCAATCAATTAACTCAAGGTACAGGATCTGAAAATATCAGTCTTTAAGAGGCTTGAATTACTGATGCTCCCCAATGATCACCTTCTGGTGATCTCAGGTAACAGAACGTCTAAGCCCCTCAACCCAAAAAGTTCAATGAACTTTATTAAACCTTTGGGAACATGGTGGTGTTCCTTTAAAATCTGGTGTTTCATGCACAATATACTTGCTGATTTGTTGTCATTTGAATTAAACAAGATAACTCACATCCTAACCATTGCAAACAAGGGCATTGGTGGTGCACACCTTTAATCCCAGCACTTAGGAGGCATTGTGAGTTTGGGGCCAGCCTGGTCTAGAGAGCCAGAGTCAGGATAGGTTCCAAAGATACACAGAGAAATCCTGTCTTGAAAAAAAACCAAAAAACAAAAAACAAATCAACAAAATCACTGCAAACAAGAGCTTTCTACTACCTCAGGGGAGCAGGGAGGCGGACAGAAAAGCTACAATTTGTTCCTATGTAACACTTACCACCACCACTCAAATTAGATGGGTTTTTATGTTCCATTTCCTTCTCTTCAGAAAACCAGAAATATGATACCCTACAGAATGAGAACCAAATATCTTATTGTAAGAATTTTTGATGAAATATTCCTTACAAACAAAATGCCCTATCTTGAATACTATGCAAACTCCAGCATGTGCCTATTTTTCCTAACATTTGGGTTTGCTATGATTCTCTTTAAGTCTACCACCATGAAACAGTGCAGAATGAAGGGCTGAGCACACCATGAAAACTTGTGCAAGGTTATGAATATTTGGTCTAGTGATTGACTGTTGCAGCAAACATACTAACAAGTATGTCAGTGCTGTCCCTTTAAAAAGAACCACCACAAAACTCATACATGCATCTCAATTAATTAGTGACAAAGCCACAAACACTTCTAGAACCTTTCTCAAGCAGAATTTCCCTTCAAGTAGCCTGGAACACATTTATGAAATTCTCCGAGATAGGAAAAACTTCAAAGGTCTCCTCAATGTAACTAGGTCTTCATTTCTTAGGCATACAGTAAGGTAATGTGATCTCAAACCCAATGTTCTAACATGTTAGGCATGGTGTCCAGTAACAGTATGTTCACATACTTGAAAGGATTAAAATGTCATAAACTTTCATAGTGAACAGCAAGATAACTATTTCCAGTGAATTTAACACAAGGCATGAATACAAAGTAATGTGACTAGCTTTTCACATGTGGGGTATAACCTGAACAAAAAGGAAGAAATGGAAGAAACTTGCTGTATACCAAACTTGCATATTCCCATTGCACACACTCAACTGAAGAATCACTGGCTATTCAGTAATCTGACTAATAAATACAGAAAATTCTCACTGGAGTGGCAGAGGAGTCAGGACTGTTCTCCCTCCTCAGGAATGCAAGGAACAGATACAGTGCACATCTGGAGCACCTTTATTTACACAGGGCTCTTTCACCTCCCCAGTCCTAAAGGGAGTCAATTGTACCACGCTTTTTCTTTTAGGCCACCAACCAGCTCCTGAATCATAACACAGAGACTTATTAGTTTTGAATGTTCAGCCTTAGCTTAGGCACATTTCTGGCTAGCTCCTTTAACTTAAATTAGCCTATTTCTCTTTATCTGTCCTTTTGTCTTGGGGCTTTTACTTTTCTTTCCTTCTGTATATCCTACTTCCACTGTTTCTTGTTTCTGGCTAGTTGGCTGGCAGTGGTCTGGCTTCTTGCACCAGGAATGTTTGTTCTCTCCTCCTTCTTTTCCCCCTTATTATTTTTCATTCTCCTCTCTGTCTCTGTCTTTCTCGCTTTCTCTCTCCTAGATTTCTCCTATTTATTCTCTCTGCCTGCAAGCCCTGATTATCCTTTCTCTGTCTAGCTATTGGCTGTTCGGCTTTTTATTAGACCAATCATGTGGCTTAGGCAGGCAAGGTGTAACAGCAACACAACTTTACATAGTTAAACAAATGCAGCATAAACTAAAGTAACACACCTTTACACAGTTAAAGTACTATTCCGCAGCATAAATAAATGTAACACATCTTTGTCCAGTTAAAATAATATTCCACAACAGTCAATGTTTTCTTCCCCTTCTCTGGCTCTACCATTTGGGTCGCCTCCTAATGGTAAAAGTATCACCTTCTAGAAACTTCCACAGTACCTGGTGCTAAATGTTTGCTACGTTTGGTGCTTTGGTCAATACCTGTTCAATACCCTGAGAGCTCAATGACCATGACCAACAACTCTGTGGTTCACTCCTCCTTCACTCAGTCCCCACATCTTCATGGATCCCGATTCATCAAAGAAAACACAGTATACCAAGTCCCATCCCCAACCCAAAGGACCCAGGAGGAAACCCTCAGCCACGACCTGCAAGCCATTCCTCGTGGCTCACTGATCACACTTATTTTCAGAACCCTTCCTTCTGGTATCCATCAGGACACAGCAAAATCACCTATGAATGATAAGGTTCAATCTGGGTAAGTTATGGGCTCTCAACATGCCACTTCAAGCATCAACACTGATATGGATTCTATGCATGTCATTAAAATTTACCACCAAAGACAGGAGCATTTTTTTCTTATTTAAATCATTTTTAAACTTATATTACCCCTATTCCTGCACTTGTAAAAACAAATGACTTACCTAAATGTTTTACTGATAGAACCATTAAGCACTAATGTATCTGGAGAACAACTGATACTTCCTAGAAACAAAAAAAAAAAAAAATACCATTGATTTGCCTAGATGCTTCCATACATCCAGTTGATTTGAGACATGCCAACAAAAGCAGATAGTTTACTGCTTAAGATTTCCCTTTCACCTGTTCATCTTGAGTTAGAAGCAGAGTCAGTCCATGGGCTAGAAATATCAACATGAGCAAAGGAAGCTGCCCAAGAAAACACTTGTTATAAACACAAAGCTATGTATCTCAGAGTTCTGACTTCTCTCTTTGAAGGACTTCAAAACACTGGGACTCTTCTCAGAAAACTAGTCTGTCTATAAACAAATCCCCCACATATTCAAAGTAAGTAGAGCTGATCATCTGCATGTCCTCTAATGGTCACAAAAGCACAAGAACAAGCATAGTTGAAGACCAAACTGAGCACAGGGAATTCAGTTATTAGCAAGAATGCATGCCACAAACCGAATGTTCACTGAAGAACCATGTGCAGGCCTAATATTGAAGCTAGACAACAACATTTCAAATGTGGACCATAGTGACACAAGAAAAAGGCATAGCCACAGAAATGAAATTTTTCTGTTCTCAATGTGTTACATCCTCAAATTTCAACATATATTCACTGAATTGTCAGAAGTATTAATAAAAATGAATTACAAACTTAAGATTGGAAGAAACTTTTCTATAATTTTAGGTTCTGTATTTGTAGATATGTAAATACAAGAAAAAGGTTCTGTGTTAACCTGAGAGTCTTTTTGTAGTCTTGTAATCAGAGTTCGTATTGACTCAGGAACACATTATCATATGGTATTTATATCCTCTATAAATCTGCTATAAATTAACACATTAACCATTTCCCCCAAATAATCCAATGTCCAATAATGTCACAAATGGATGTTCACATTGTGCATAAACACACACACACACACACACACACACACACACACACACACACAGTATATTCACATAATACTCAACAGAAAAATCACATAAACTAGAGCTGCAGGAATGAAGTCAATTGTATGCATTAAGAACATGGACTAAACAGAATATAAATATCAAAGCAGTTTGTTTCAAAGAGATGCTGTTAAGCATGTTACTAAAAGTTAAAATTAACAATGCTTAGAGGTGCAAACAGTGACTGCACATAATTTTAAGTTTTTATGACTACCTTAAAATTTTAAAAATTGGAAAGTCTTTTCCCCTAATTGTCACTTTGTAGCTTCAAAATGAATCCCATGAAATAAAGCTGCAATGAAGTTAAGGCTCAATTAAAACCTGAGCATTTACTAGCTGTCCTTGTTCCATGTGTACCTACAAATCCTTTACAAACACAAGAGCACATCATAAAACTGAACTGTAGTTCTGGTTATCTTTCTAATCCACAGTTAAGTGTATCTTTGAAGGCATCTGTTTATCCAATCTTTTTTTTTTTTTTCCTGTGAAATCCCAACATGCTCATCTAAGTTTTTCCATCCCTCCCTCTCCTCTGAACAAATGCAACTTGGATTCTCATCCTGTGGAGAACTCAGTTCTAACTCAAGAAACTCTTAATGTCTAGCCTCAAAACCCAAGGACACCCATATTCAGGGTGACTAAAAAGGTGTCTGCTGTGGAGAATATATTTATGTCTGTTTTCCAAGCATGACTTACAGTGGAAATTGAACTGCCTTTATACCTAACTTTGGCTGCTATATGAATGCTGGTTATTATTTGATGGTCCATATGTTTCAGGATTATGTCTTAAAGGGGTGGTGCTGTTCAAAGGTGATAGAATGTATTGGAAGTCATGGGAAGCATGTTCCAAAGGAACTGGGCCCCTAGTCTCTTCCTGTTCACTTCCTGGTTCATAGTGTCAGCAATTGTTCCCTCATGTATTTCTACATTACTATCAGAACTCACCAGCAGCTCAAAACAAACAAGTCTCAATTTTTGGATTATGATATCTGTAAAGTGACATAGACCTTTTCTTAAGTTATTACATTTCAAGTATCTCAGCCAGGACATGTAAAGCTGACTAATGCCCTCTATACTCCAGTCGGGGTATCCCCCTGCCTTTCTTCAGCATCCCTCAGCAGCCAACTCCAAACTGCAGTATACTCCAAACTACAGTATACTATTCTCACTACCAGATCACTTCCTCAAATACAGCCATCCTCATTTCTGATCACTAATCTTCTTAGACCAAGTTAAGAGACCTTCTTCTGTGGTTTCCTTATTGCTAGGGGCACAAATGAGAACAACACTGATCTTAGCTATGTTTTCTGGATGCCTTAGGCAAAGTACTCAACTTTCTATATTTCAGTTTCCGTGTCTAGTTTGCCCATAACCTTGAAAGATAAATGAAGATATCAGTTACACAGTGATCATAACACTACCTTATTATTCACAACAAGGACCAAAAAGATGACTCAGTGAGAAGATGGCTTAGTGCACAGCCAACATGAGGACCTCAAGTTCAGATTCCTAACACTTAATGTAAAAGGCCAGATCTATCACCCCAACATTAGAGAGGAGAAACAGGAAGACTTCAGGGGTTTGCTGGCCAGGAAGTCTACTCAAATTGATGATCTTCAGGTTCAGCGAAAGACTGTCTCAAAAAGTAGGATCAAGATTGATAGAGGAGGACACCAAGTCATCAATCTCTGGCCTCCACATGTACTCGAATGCATGCACACGTGCATGCGTGTGTGTGTGTGTGTGTGTGTGTGTGTGTGTGTGTGTGTGTGTGTATACACACACACACACACACACACACACACACACACACACAACATTCATGGACTGAAGATTCCCTCATTGCTCTTCAAACTTCCCAAATTAACCTGGCATATAAAAGAGACCAATGAATATTTTCTTAAGGATAGAATTATATATAAAGTAAATAAACAAAACAGAATCTACTTTCTGCTATAAGTAAAAGGCCTCTGAAATACAAAACCCTCTACAGCAGTCTGACACACTCTGTTATTGACCCCAATCACAGCAGAAAAACTGGTTTCAGGAATCACTGCTAACAAACTTAAGGCTTGCTGACTGTTTTCTTCATTCAATTTATTTTCACAATTTATCCTAACAAAGTAGTCTGATATAAACCTGAAGGCATGGGCTAATGATTTCAGTAGACCCAAGATAAATGATAAATGGTTGTTTCTTGGGGAACACTTACACAGATAATAATAAAGAACCGATGTGGCGTTTCTCTGTCCTTCCAATTGGATCCACTTACCCAAGAGAAAAGACCCCATGAGAGACCACACCTCATGCTTTCCTCTTTCTGCTTCCAATACCCATAGGGGTGTGGCCACCATTACAGGTTCACAGGCAAGCTGCCACTATATAAACCCCTAATGGTCTGTCTAAAAAATCTGATGACAGTGAGAATAAAAGTACATCGTAACACAACAAACCATTACATTTTGTGTAATGTAATGTACTGTCCCTATGTACTATAGACATAGGAACAAACATATAGGTTATTCTTCATGCTGTTATATGCAACACTTAACAAGAGCATTTTCTTACCTATATAGGTTCTAGCAACACTTGTATCCAAAACACATACAGAGAGATGTGATAGTTAATCTCAACTGTCAACTTATCAGCACCTAGAGTCACCTAGGAACCACACCTGCGGCAGTATCTGGGGAGCATTTCCTGAAAGGTTTGATTGGTATATGTAGGCACTACCATCCCATGGGCTGGTACTCTGGACTGAATAAAGAGAAAGCATGTGAAATACAACCATCCCTGGCTCTTTGCTTCTTAACTGTGGTTACAATCCAATCAGCCATCTGGGATTCCTGCCTATACGTACTACCCACCTTAATGGATTGCACATTCCAATCAATGGTAAGTCTAAATAATTGACTTCTGTTAGGTACTTCTGTCACAGGCAAGGAGAAACGTAGTTAATATAAAGAGAAAGCATCTAACATATCCTACAAAATTGGGTGAAACCTTCCTATTATATACAACCAAAATGATAAATGCTATGAGCTAAAAAGAAATGATTTAAATTTTGAGGGAACTTCAGGGCAAGAAGACTTAATCTTAAGATCTTGGTTATGTGCCACCACTTTTTTGGTTTTCTCTGCTGTTTTGTTTTGTTTTTCAAGGCAGAGTTTCTCTGTGTAGACCACACTGGTCTTGAACTCATGGACATCCACCTAACCCTGTCTCCTGAGTGTTGGGATTAAAAGCATGATCAACCACCACCCAGCTGCCACTTCTTGATAAGACAAGCCCAATTCTTTTCATTACTAGTGAAAGTGGAATAGTATTATCTCCATTTTAGAATTAAGACAACTCACGTTCAAAGTTCTCAAGACAGCATAGTAGGGATTCAAACCCAATCTTTGAATTCAACTTATATTACATTAGTCACTGTTGATGACACCCTTAAGCTTTAATGCCAAATTACTCTGAAATAGCAGGGCTAGGGCCCCACTGATATCACAAGTATTTGCACTTCCTAACCATCTTGGCTACTCAGTGACATACAAAATCCAACAACAAAGTATGAAGAATATCTTAGTGAAGGAGTCTGGGGCAACAAAGGCACAAACTATCAAGATCATTTTTCAGATATTGTAGAGGTGCACATGGTGGGACCCACGGGGAAGCATCATTATTATTTCTCTAGTCGTGTGTGATGTGGGCTACAGTTCGCTGGAAAACGTCCCCGAGAGACATTTACTGACTAATGGAAAAAAAGCAGGAATTGGTCCCAACAACCAATGGAGCTACAATGAGGGCCAAGGTTCATAACACCCCCAGTTTCACCAGAAAAGGAAATGGGAAAACCAGATGCTCAGGCTGAAAGCAGAGATTCCATCTTCACAGAAATCCAGCCATTGGGCAAATTTACAGTACACTGAACAGATTCCTGTGCCATCTCATAGTTGATGTTTGTAATGGCCTGTGTCTGTGCCAACATGTCTATTTGAGAAGTATGGATAGGCCTGTGGATCTCAGAGCCTATTCCTAAAATGGAAAAACAGCCACGTTGGCAAATAGCTGGATGTGAGCTCATGGCAGCCACTGCTTTCCAGAGCACAGTAACAGTGAAAACAGCAACGGCCAATGTGTGGGTCTGGCTGTAAGAGCTGCTTGACACCCTGCCCTCGATATTCAACACACAAGCCCATAAAGCATGGCCCCTGGACTGGAGCATTCATCCCTGAGCACCCTTTCATTTATGAGGACCATCATCATAAAGAGTAGCAATCCTAGGAAATTAATAAGAGCCAGGCACAAGAGGTGAGGACCCCTGAAGTAAATGCTGGGCATCCCTGAAGTTTTTTTCCTTTTTATTTTTTTTTTGGGGGGGATACAGTACAATCCTTCTACAAACAAAATTTTTATGGGCCTTAAAATGTCCTGCAGCCAGGCAAGGAAAGTCTTTTGGCAGTGGTAATAGGAAATTCTAAGCTAAAATAATTTACATTTTTACTATTCTCCTTCAGGAAAACAAAGCCCACGGTTCCATTTTTTTCTTTATGATCCTAACAATCTATTATAGGATAGGAACAAAACAAAGAAGTGTAACAGAAAAACAAAAAGACCTGGAAACCACATCTCTAACCTCACAGCAGCAACTTACTACTGCATGCACATACAATCTACCATCTCTCAAATGTTGTAGTTATTAATTGTAATGCCCTGAGCCATCACAATTAACCTCTTCATAGCACTTTTCAATGGTGGAAACTTTGTACAAGAACCAGGCTGTGATGACATCACCAGAAGTACTTGTCATAAGGTCCAGAGACAAACTACAGTAAGCTCATCCAACAGGACTGGAAGTTCTGAAATGACTTGCCCCAATCATCTCTAGCCCACTGAATTCTGTATGACACTAATGATATTTCACATACTGCACAACTCAGGAGACAGTATGGGGTACATGCAGACATAAACTACAGGAGGGAGGGAAAAGCACTTCTTGGCCTCAGGCTCAGTATGAGTCCCTTTGATTTGAACTGTCCCAGCGTGGAAGTCTAACTATCAGTGGGCAGATATCTACATCTAATCACTGCAGACATTACACAATTTTAATCATATGCATAAACAGCTGCCATGAGCCAAGACCTCTGGGTCTTTATCCTCATGCCAAACACAGAGCACTGTAGCTTGCTGTGACATTTAAATGTTTAATGTGCTCTCTATGGCCAGCAGCCCCTCTATATTGCTGCTGAGTTACAAAGCTGTAGCATGACAGAAAATACAAAGTCACTGCTGCTTTCTTTCCTCATGATTCCTAGTAACCACAGAGACCCTGCTTTGGAAGCCTACTCCCCACCCTCTCTGGGATTTTATATTTTTTTTGTAATTTATTTTTTATTTAAATTAGAAACAAGCTTCTTTTATGTGTCAATCCCAATTCCCTCTCCCTCCCCTCCTCCCCTGCCCCCCACCAATCCCCCTATCCCAACCCCTTTCTGCTCCCCAGGAATGGTGAGGACTTCCATGAAGGATCTTCAAAGTCTGTCATACATTTGGAGCAGGGCCTAGACCCTCCCCAGTGTGTATAGGCTGAGAGTATCCCTCCATGTGGAGAAGGCTCCTAAATGTGGCAGGGTCTCATGTTATCTAAGCTAACCTCAAACTTGCTATATAGCTTAGGCTAGCCTCAAAGTTCTGAACCTTCTATGCTGGGATTATAAGTGTGTCATTTATTTTGGGGGGTGGGGAGCAATGGTGCTTGAGAATAACCTTGACTCCACACTACAGTTTTATGGGAAAGCCACAAAAGTCAAAAATTTATCTCAACTCTTTGTTGAATTGAGCAAGCTAGTGCCCTACAAAGAAGCCAAGGCCTACATAACCCAGCCCCTATTCCACCAGCACACAGGCATCAAGAAGGAAACCAGGAACAAATATATCACAAGAAGAGGACCTGAGGACACCTGCAAAATCAGCATCAAATAGCAGATTGGAGTCCTGGTGTTAAGTTCCCACTGTTCTTTTTTTTTTATGCCATATGGGTGTTGAGAATTGAACCCAGGTCCTGAAAGAACGGTTAGTGCTCTTAACCACTGAGCCATCTGTCCAGCCCAAGTTCCAACTGTTCTTAAGTGCTGCAAGTCAATTGCCTACCATGCAATTTTTGTTTCCGTGGTGTAAGTACAAGGCAGCAGATACACATTACTAGCGTTTTAAGGGGGTTTCATAAAGCAGTCTCAGGCATCTGGCTGGGGATCAGTGGATAAAAGCACTTGCCACACAAACATTAAGGACTAGAGTTCAGATCTCCAAGACCTATACATAAGTCAGGCAGGTATGTTGGCCACCTGTAAGCCAATCACTCAAGAGGCAGAGACAGAGGATTCCCAAGCAAGCTGGATAGTTACACAAAGCTGACAATCTCTTCAATAAATGGAATACAGAGCAATCAAGAAATAAACCCAATGGCAGCTTTGGGAGTACACACACATGCTCAGGTTATCACCAAAGGCACCTAGTCATTTCACTTCCCAACACCAGCTTCAAAGGCCAGCAAAGACAAAGGCAGCTGGGTCAACACAAGCAATGTCAGGCTTCATCTTGGAATTTGGTTTTTTCGAGACAGGGATTCTCTGTGGCTTTGGAGGCTGTCCTGGAACTAGCTCTTGTAGACCAGGCTGGTCTTGAACTCACAGAGATCCGCCTGCCTCTGCCTCCAAAGTGCTGGGATTAAAGGCGAGCGCCACTACCGCCTGGCCATCTTGGAACTTGAAAGCTGGCTTCCCATTCATGAGGGCTGAGCTCACAGTCACAAGCCTAGTGTAGTGTAATGCCTATTCACATCCACACAATCTACAGATTTTCCACATGGTATCAGTGATCTCCTGGGCAAATCTGAGACAAAAGACAAAATAATAACTTGTCTTGCCAGCAAGGCTAGGCAACAGGGAGTGGAATGAAGGAAGGAACCAGAGCTTAGAGGTTGCCCAACAGTCTGGCAATAGAAGTTCAACACCAGAAAACAGTTTGGAAAATCCATTGAGGTGTTTTTTTTTTTTTTTTTTTTTTTTCAGAGCCTTCCTTTTTGTCAATGCTTCATGAGGAAATCCTATAGAGTTGATGCTATCATTAAAAATATGCTAGAGTTCTAAAACAGAATGTGGTGTCTTCATTGGTTTCTACTTGCTCAATAAAGGAAGTCTTTTTAAATTATTATACACTAGATTATATAATATGAAATTAACATTTTATAGGTCAAAAGCTGGTAAGTATTGGTAATTTCATATGGTTCAATGGAGCAAAACACATCCATGTGCTTCAGTGAAACTTAATCACACAGTCAAGGATGGCACAGTAAATATTTGATTCAAAACCCATGATTTCATATTGAAGCACAAATTCATCTTTCATTCACTCAGGATTTTGTACACTCGAAAGACAGACATCAGTATCATACCAAGGAAACTGGCAGAATGAAATAACCTCTTTCCCTGTGGACACTTTTCAGAATAAGACAGAACACAAAGTTTTTGCTATTTACTATTATATCAAGATAGTCAGAAGTCTGAAAACAATCATTTTGACATATTAACTGGTGTCAGTTAAAGATGGGAAAGTATATTTTTAAGCTACCAGTTTGAGAAGGTGTAATTGTGGAAACATACAAAAGTGAAGATTACAAATCCATGACTACAATCCCTAACTGATTACTCACTGATTTAAGTGATCAGATATTCAATTAATATCTGTTCCTGTTTTGCTTTATGTCAAAGGGGGCAATAGTACTGGGGGTATAGCTCCATTGGTAACGTTATTTGCCTAGCATACACAAAACCCCGGTGTTCAATCCCCAGCACTATATAAACCTTACAAGGTTGATAATCTATTATCTCAGACATGACATATGTCTCAGTAAAAGGAAGGAAAAGAAATGTAGCAGTGGGATAAGGGGAGAATGGAGAGATGGCTCAGGAGTTAAGAGCAACTGTTGCTCTTGCAGAAGACGACTCAGGCTCAGTTCCCAGAACTCTCATGATGTCTCACAACCATCTCTAACTCAGTTCCAGGAGATCTGGCAACCTCTTTGATCTACCTAGGTACTAGGTATACATGTAGTATACATATATATGTTCTGGCCAAACACTCATATATATATTTTTTAAATATATAAAGGAGACAATAATCCCTGCACTTGACTTTAATGCTAAAGGGCATTTTGATTCACACTATCAGGGTAATGGAAATCTGAAATGAAACAAATACTACAGTCCGGTTCCATATACAATTCTCCACTACACAGCTTATCATTTATCATGAATACAAACTGTTCCTGCTGAGCACAGTGGTTCACACCTGTAATCTAGCACAAACTCTGTAAAAGAGGCAAGAAGATTACAGGTTCAAGGTCTTTTTCAGCTACATATCTAGTTCAAACCCAGCCTGAGAAACATGAGAACACATCTCAAAACAAAAGCAAAGAAAAAACCTATATTTCAGAAGATAAAAAGACTGATCTTTAAAAAAAATAGTTAAACCTGATCTTAAGATAAAAAAATGAATACATCCTGAACTGGATCAACATAAAATATTCCATTAGACAAGCTTTCCAGAACACCTTTCCAAGTATCTATAAAGTCTGTTGATAATTTCATCTTCTACATCTTAGTCACCTCACTCAAACCTATTAACAGTCATTGTAGGGGCATGATAAGGACATATAAGAACCAGCACTACAGTGTTTGTACACTGACAGTAAATGGAACAGTACACAATGTAGAGACACATATGAGTAAAAACATGCAATTTTATGTGCCACATTGTCTAAGCCATACACAGGATGCCCTGATTGTAGATAAAAGCCTGTAGGGTTAGGGTGTTTCTAGAAGAGATTATAGGAATACCTATCCATTAACTGTATAAAGCAGATGGTTTTCCTCCACTTTGGGTGGATACCATCTAATCTGTCTAGGACCTAAATAGGACATAACAAGGTGGAGGAGGTTGGACAGGCTCTGTGCTTCATTTCTGAAAAGGCAATACCCCACCTTTTCCAGACTTCAGAGCTGGTATTGCCAGGTCTCAGGCCCTCAGAGCCAGCCTGGAATGTATACCATGGGCTCTGTGATTCTCAGGTTTTTAACCAAGCTGTCCCCTGGTGTGTACATCATGGGGCTTTTAACTTCCATCATTGCTTGAGGCAGTTCTTTCCAATAAATCTCGCTCTAGACATACATATAGATACATCTTAATGGATCAACTTCCTTAAAGAATCTGACTTCCGATGCCCTCAAGTTATTTTATACATACAGATAATCTCATTAAAGGAATTTCACTTTACAAGTAGCATCTGAGCTTCTCTCTAGACCCTAGTCTCAGTCACAATTCCAGGTATGATGGAAAGATAAACTAGGATTGATCACTAGGAATGTATATGCAGAGGAGTCTCAGAGCTCAAGTGGCAATACCCGCCAAGGAAGATGTTATTAAATATTTTTACTAAACCAAGTCATCTGGCTGCTTACCACAAAAACAATTTATATCAATTTGTTCAAAATATATAATTTGTTAATAATACATGATGACTCAAAACTTTGCCTACTAATAATTATGTAAGTCTTTAAATGTCCTTGAACTATTTCTGTCTCTTCATATTTTTAGAGCAAATAAGCCTAGGGTTAGAAGAGTATAAATAGTATTACTGACAACAGCTGGATGACATGAAGACAGGCTTAATACCCATAAGGTACTGGTGACCCCAATTTCTTCCCTTTCTCTCTATATAAAAATATGGAAGAAGGGCAGAGGCCAGAATGAGTACCTTCCCTGTGTTTCCAATGGCCATCAATTATACCTCATCTTTCTGAGGGTAATTCTGCTGTCCCAGAACCCCATCGATACACAGCCCCTGACATCCATGTATCTCCTTCTATCTTACAGTGCTCACCCATTCAGCATGATAAATACATGTTGATTTTTGGATTGATACTTCATGTTCTGGAAAAGCTGTTGGACCCTAGAGTCAGGTCAAGACCCCACACTACTCACAGACTAAAGATAGATCATACCAGAGTCAGTCCATAAGGAATTCTTTATTAAGGTCTTAAGACACACACACACCTCCAAAAAAAGATGGCAAGGAGAAACAATTTAGGAAGTGCCATTCATTTATTAAAGAGGGGGATATTATCAGAGCAGCATTTATTTGTAGGAATACATCTTAAAGCTACTGTGTCCCCACAGAGGCATCATCCATGGTCATATCTCATAGGCAGCTACAGATACCCATCACAATACGGTTTTTCTCTTTCTTGGTACAAATGCCCACCTCCATAAAACATTAAGTCTGACATAAACATGTTTCCTGTGGAAATCTAATCATCATTATACTCAAGTCCTCAAGAGGCATGGCATAAATGAAACACCTCCCCCAAGATCCTCTTTTCCACTCCTGCACTACACTCCACAGCTCTGGCTACCCATCACTCCTTTACGTAAAGCCTCCTTGGTAAGTAAGCCATTCCTCAAATCCAAAGCAATTGAAAGCATACTTATACAAAGGGTACTTACAAGACCATCTATACTAGGATTAATTTTTCAAAATTCTTTGCCTGGGGAGATTGCTTAGCTGGTAAAGTGCTTGCTGTAAAAGCACAAGAACCTAAATTCAATCCCAAAGAGATTAAATTTAAAAAGAAAAAAAAGGGATGTCATGGTACACATTTGGAATCCCAGAACCTGAGAGGACAAGACAGGCAGATCCCTGGGGCTGGCTAGTTATCCAGGCTAGCCTAATCTGAGAATTTCACGTCAGTAAAAGACCTCCATCTCAAAAAACAAGGTAGTCTCTATTTGCTATAAAGAGAGGCTTCTTTGATAAGGGGTAGTAGTTACAGTTATGTGTGGTTATAATAATAAGAGACCACAACTGGATACAATTCAGAGATCATTGGAGAGATCTTCAGAGCCCAGCTAGCATCTATGGCTCAGGGAACATCTTGGAAGAGGGGAGAGAAAGATTGTAAGAGTCACAATAACAGGAAATCTGCTGTGAAACAATCTCTCCAAGAAATAGCTACATAAACAAGACCAGAACCACGGCAATATCATTGGACATGTTAATATGGAAGGGGGAAATTTTTCATGGGGTCCAACCTCTAAACAAAGAACTACAGGCAATGAGTGACAGCTGAGAGGAGAATTATCTTCTCTCCCAGGGATGAGCCCCTTACTGTTTCTACCAATGCAGAATGGACAGCCTTGAAACCATATACATACAAGACAAACAGACTTAACAAGCGTGTGTGTGCGTGTGTGTGTGTGTGTGTGTGTGTGTGTGTGTGTGTGTGTGTGTGTGTGCGCGTGCACGTGTGCACGCTCGCGCGACAGCAATCAAAAAAAAGAAGTTATCAAATTGAGAGTGGGGGGACATGGAAAAGATTCAAGGAGCTAAAGGAAGGAAAGGGAGGGGAGAAAGTGATATAATTCTATTTCAGTTAAAACATTTTTAAAGTCCTGCAATTGTTATTATATCATTCCTTCGATTCATTAATCCTCCAAATAACTTGGCATAAATAAAAGTATACCAAGTAACAAAAATAAAGTTTACATTGAGGTTTCAAAATATACCCATGCTTCAAGAACCACCATTCCCAATTTAGGTGTCAAGGTTCATATGAAAAAAATAGAAGCATTTAAAGCATTGGTTCTCAATTGTGAGTTGAGACCCCTTTAGGGGTCCAAAAGCCTTTCACAGGGGTCACCTAAGACCATCAGAAAACATAGATATTTGCATTATAATTCATAACAGTAACAAAATTACAGTTATGAAGTAGTAATGAAATTATTTTATGGCTGGAGTTCACCACAACACAAGGAACTGTATTAAAGTGTCACAGCATTACAAAGGTTGAGAACCACTGATTTAAAGTGTTTTTCTTTGAGAAATACTACATAGAAATGTCTGCTTTCAGAAATATGAGAGTTTATGGTTCTAAATAGAACTAGGTTGTTCACTCTATATTGATTTCCCCCAAGTGCTTGAAATTGGAAGACCATGGCTTAGAGGTTACCATCAACCACAGACTGGAATGCAGACTCACAGCAAAGAGTCCTACCTGAAGGCTTTGGCTTTCCTTGTAGAAGGCCAGAAGTCAAAACAACACAAATCAAAACTTGCTAAGGAGAGATTCCAGTGGAAAGCACTGTGAAGTGGTAGAGACTGTCACTGGCTATCTGCAGTCTTTCAGTGGTGCAGGCAAGAGGCTTTTCTTTCAATGAGAAGGCTAGAAGCCACAAAACCACATATGAGATAACAAGGTAGCTGACCACATACATGGCTGCCTGTTACCAAGGGAAAGGATGGGAGATGAAACTTGGGTCAAATGTTCAGGGGGTCTGAGCTGAAGACAAGAGTACAAAGTTTGATTGACCAGACTTTGTTCTGGTTCATCAGTGGAAACAAATTCTACAACCAATCATTTGTGGTGCAGAGAATGGCTGTTCAGAGGATACCTTGGCCTAGGTAAAACCAATCATCCACAAGTCTTTCCTAAGACATTTGTTAAAAGCATTTTTTTAGCAGGAAAACAAAAATGGTAGGGGTTTTATGTATTTACTTATTTAGAAACAGGGGCATGTGTTGGGCAGTGGTAGCACACACCTTTAATTCCAGCACACAGGAGGCAGAGGCAGGTGGATCTTTGTGAGTTCAAGGCCAGCCTGGTCTATAAAGTGAGTTCCAGGACAGTCAAGACTACAAAGAAAAACCCTGTCTCAAGAGAGAGAGAAACAGACAGGTGGGGGGGGTAGGGGGAGAGGGGGCTTGCTCTGTAGCACAGGTTTCCTTGAACTCAAGATCCTCCAGCTTCTGGAGTGCTGAGACGAGAACTATACATGGCTTCAACCTCACAAGGTAGAAAGAAGACCTCACCACCCCTTTGTGCAGAATCAAGGGGTTTAGGGAAGCTCAACATGGGCAGATACCAAGTACTATGAGGCACCTTCTTATCACCAATCTCATTTTTTTGTACAAAGTCCTTTTCTCCTAATCTATTTTTTTTCTTTTTTTTTTATCTAAATTAGAAACCAGGTGTTTTCCATGTAATCTCAGTTCCCTCTCCCTCCCCTCCTCCCCTGACCCCCAGCAACCCCCTATCCCATCTCCTTTCTGCTCCCCAGGGAGGGAGAGGCCTTCCATGGAGGATCTTCAAAGTCTGTCATATCATTTGGAGTAGGGCCTAGGCCCTCCCCTTGTATCTAGGCTGAGAGAGTGTCTCTCTATGTGGAATAAGCTCATATCTCAAGCCTTTACATTAAATTCTTCCAGAAGATATTTCTCTTTTTTAATTTTCAGAAAAATCTGTCTTAATGTACATTGGTGTTTTGCTATGAGTGTCAGGTCCCCTGTAACTGGAGTTACAGACAGTTGTGAGCTGCCATGTGGGTGCTGAGAATTGAACCTGAGTCCTCTGGAAGAACAGTCAGTACTCTAAATCATTGAGCTATATCTCCAGCTCCCCTGAAGTTATTTCCACTTCCTATATCAAGCCCTAACTCATTCAAGATACTTTATCTTGCTTTTGTAATAAATAGCAATACAGATCTGCAGTAATAAATCACAAATAGCCCCACAAGTGGACCAACCCACCATTTGTGTTGATATATTTGTGTTGTCCCCAGTGTGACTGTGTGAAAAGTTGGGACCTTTGTAGGTTCTGCCCTCATGGATGAGCATGATGCCCTTGGAGAGGAGGCTTTTAGGGAGCAACTCCACTCTGTTCTTTTGCCACATGAGAATGAGTAAGAAGTTATCTCTGAGCAGCAGACCTTCACCAAACAATACATCTGCTTATCTATCTCATACCTCCTTTCACTTGCAACACTATAAGCACTGAAATTCTCTTGTTTAGGAATTGCCCAGTCTGAGACACTGTTATAGCAATGTGAATATACTCAGACAGTAACATTATACATTATGTCTAAATGAACTGAAGCACTGTGAGCAGGCACTGGAATTCACTAGAAGGTAGAAAGGGGGTTTGAGAATAATTCTACCTACAACAAGAGCACTGATATATGTCTGTAAGAGGATAGACCACAGCAAAAAACTACAGTTAGGACTAGATGGCAACATACTACACCCTTACTCTTTGGAGCTTCCACTTCCTATGATGGCTATAGTGGTATAAATGGCCATCACTGGGGTGATGCTCAGTGTTCAGACTACTGTGAGTTCTTAGCAACTAGGCAAACATACTCTTCACTGTACAAAAATTAAATAAAACCAGCTCAAGGAACCATACTACCATTTTGCTGTATTATCACATTTAGGTTCTGGTATATCAACATGAAGTCTATGTGAAATTAACTATGAAATATATACAATAGGAAAATAAAAATAAATTTGCCACTGTGCATTCAAAATTAACACTATTTCAACTTCTATTTCTGATATTCTTGTATTTTCAATTCAACTATAAAGTATATACAAGAATAGTCCCCTTAGAGTAAGCTGCATAGTATTTTAGACAAATGTTATTTTTTTTTTAGTTCAAATTAGGAACAAGCTTGTTTCACATGTCAATCCCTTCTCCCTCTCCCTCCCCTCACCCTCATCCCTCCTACCCCACCCAGATCTACCCTCCACCCCATCCACCCTCCACTCCCCAGGCAGGGTAGGGCCCTCAATGGGGGCTTCGCAAAGTCCACCACATCATACTGGGCTGGGCCTAGGCCCTTCCCCATGTGTCCAGGGCAAGAGTGCATCCCTTCACGTGGGATGGCCTCTCAAAGTCCCTTCTTACACCAGGGAAAAATACTAATCCACTACCAGTGGCCTCCTAGAGTGCAGAGGCCTCCTCATTGACATCCATGTTCAGGGGTCTGGATCAGTACTGTACTGGCCTCCCAGACAGCATCTGGGGTCCATGTGTTCCCCCTTGTTCAGGCCAGCTAATTCTGTGGGTTTCTCCAACTTGGTACCGACCCCTTCGATTTTCATTCCTCCCTCTCTGAAACTAAGTTCCAGAGTTCAGTTCAGTGTGTGTCTGTGGATGTCTGCCTCTGCTTCCATCAGCCACTAGATGAGGTCTCTAGGATAGCATAAAAAGTAGTCATCAATCTCATTTTAGGGGAAGGGCATTTAGGTTATCCTCTCCACCATTGCCTGGATTGTCAGTTTGTGTCATCCTTGTAGATCTCTGGAAGTCTCCCTAGTGCCAGATCTCTCCTTGGACCTATAATGACTCCCTCTAATATGGTATCTCTCATCCTGATCTCCTCTATTCTTCCCCCAACTCAACATTTCTGCTCCTCCATTTCCTCCTCTCCTCTCCTCTTCTCCTGCTCTCATTCTGGCAGCTCCCCCTCCCCTGCCCTCATGTTCCCAATTAGCTCAGGAGTTCCTGCCCCTTCCCATTCCTGGGTTCCATGCAGTTGCTCAGAAAAATGGGAATCAGTCTACCTCAAGATCCAGCAATTCCTCTCTTGGGTATATATCCAAATAATGCACGTTCATACAATAAGGACACATGTTCAACCATGTTCATAGCAGCATTGTTTGTAATAGCCAGAACCTGGAAGCAACCTAGTTGCCCCTCAACTGAAGAATGGATAGAGAAAATGTGGTACATTTATACAATGAAATACTACTCAGCAGAAAAAAGCAATGGAATCTTGAAATTCGCAGGCAAATGGATGGAACTAGAAGAAACCATCCTGAGTGAGGTAACCCAGTCACAAAAAAGACAAACATGGTATGTACTCACTCATATGAATTTTAGACTTAGAGCAAAGGATTACCAGCCTACAATCCTCTTCACCAAAGAAATTAGGAAACATGAGGTACTCTAAGGGACAAATGTTATTTTAATAAGACTACAATATGTAACTAAAAGGTAATTTTTAAACCATTAAAATGACAAGCCCATAGAAAACACACTACTTCTCTCCTATTTTCCTTGCCACCATAGTTTAAATATCTGTTTCCCAGAAACCATCTCTCTTTATAATTTAGGGTACACAAGAGGCTGATACAACAGTTATTTTTAAAAGACACAGGGAAAAGGAACACTGCAATATTGCTTATTACTACCATAACAAATAGCCTCAAAGGTAACTACTTCAAACAACGCGAATCTAGTCTCTTAGTTCTAGATTTGAGAGTAATCAGACTGCTGAAGTCAAGATGCTGGCAGAGCAAGTTTCTTCCCAATGCCTCCCAGGAGTAATCAGTTTCCTTATCTTCTACAGCTTCTAGAAGCTGTCAGAGTCCCTGGGCTCATGTCCTTGTCCCACTCCTACTTTTACTTCTCTCCCCACATCCTATAAGTCTGTCTGTTCTCCTCTGTGACTACATTGGGCCTGCCTCTAGAGTCTAGGATCATCTCCAACCCAAGACCCTTAACAGTTGCATCGCAAGTGTTCCTTTCCCACCTAACATGTTCACAGGAATCAGGGACTAAAACATGGACATCACTGGAAACCATTCTATTACAGATGCTGATAAAATAAACATTGTGTAGAGTGTCTATGGAGATTTTTGTTTTCCTTTTAAGAAACATAAGTATTACATCACTTGATCATTAGCAGCATCAGAGATGTTAAGCAGTATTTTCTTTTTAAATCTAGCCAAACAAGAACTCAGTACCTAACCATACTCAGAGTATTACTGAGTAGATACTTAATAAACATTTAATCCAATAAAAGAACTTTAAATTTTGCTCTTTTAAATAAATTTTATATCCCAGGAGGTGGTGGCACACACCTTTAATCCCAGCACTCAGGAGGCAGAAACAGGTGGTTCTCTGTGAGTTCAAGGCCATCCTGTACTACACAGTGAGTTCCAGGATGGGTTCCAAAGCTACACAGAGAAACTCTGTCTCAAAAAACTAAAATTAAAATAAGTAAATTAAATTAAATAAATAAATAAATTTTATGGCATTGCAACAAAGCAGTCTTTTATTGAATTTCTATAGTTTAGGATTTTCTAACCATTAAAAGATTTCTCTTATTACATAAATTACCTTTCCCCACAAAGCACACTTCAATTCTATTATTTCATAGGTGCTAAAAAGGTACAAAGAAAAAAAGACAAGAAATATTTATAGGATTTGCCTATGAACATGACTTTTTGGCTGACTAAGTAAGGAACCACACAAAATTTGGCAGGAAGGAACAACCAAGCTTTTTCACATAATGAAGTCCAAATTCAGTGGGTTTCTGTTCATCTGAAGATTTAGACATCAATGTCTTAGAAAACACACACACACACACACACACACACACACACACACACACACACACACATTTCTGAAAAATCCATAATGTATAGGTAAATTAAAATCCATGGACACTGAAACTAAAACAACATAAAAGATTTCAACATCTAATGAGGTCTCTGCACCTAACTGGTTCATGGAAAAGAGAATTATCCCCACATAAGGGACCAGAGAGCTGGCTCCTAGCTGCATTGTTCATTAATGTAGCTATAACTTCCTGCCTATAGAATAGAGTTTGGAATTTGGAATTTCAGCTACTTTAGTCATCAGCTCTCAGAACATGTGAAACCTGAATAATATGTTCCTCTAAGAAGGGGGGCTAGAATACTACAACTATGAACTTATTTTATTAGCCTGTATTAATGATAGAAAGTAATGGGGTTTACTGTGACATTTTCATATATGTACATTAATACATTCTGATCAAATCCCACCCTACCCCATCCATCTTCTTATCTCTTCTGCCTACATCTCAATCTTTACAATTACCTCAACCACTGGGATTAGAGAGTAAATGTTTAGAAATCTAAGCCTCTTAGTTTTGTATTAGATTCCAGATTTTACTGTGGATTTAGGAATAACCTGAAACATTATTCAAAGTGTCACTCAAGATTCCCTGGGGAAAAAAATCTAATAATGTCTAAAATCTAAATTCTCTACCAAAAAAATGCAAGCTAAACATAATAAATAATTGATGCCTTGCCACTGACATTATCCAAACATGTTATTAATATAAGATGGTTCTTCAAGTAAATCCCATCTCAAACACAGCTATGACATTTCATTGTCCCCATTTTGGATCTCAGTGTGAAGTTGGTTACGAAAATAGATCTCTAACTTCTGAGCACATATTTCTAAATCATGAATGTGCTTTACCTCTTTATCCACCCCTGAGTAATGATCTCCCTCAAGGCCACTAAATAATTCACTCATACTTGCATATCATTCACATAGCCACAAAAACAATAATAGCAGTCAGTAAAGGTGCTAGTTAGGGAACTCTGCTATACTAGAGCAACTTAGAATTCAATATAAGACCAATAGGTCAATGAAGAAAGAACAGTTATTTGGGCGTTGGTGGTGCACACCTTTAATCCCAGCACTCGGGAGGCAGAGGCAGGTGGATCTCTGAGAGTTCCAGACCAGCCTGGTCTACAAGAGCTAGTTCCAGGACAGGCTCCAAAGCTACACAGAGAAACCCTGTCTTGAAAAAAAAAAAAAAAGAACAGTTATGTCAAAAGAACAAAACACACACACACCCACAAACCACACTTGGGAGGTGGAGACAGAATGATCAGTATTTCAAGATCATCTTCAATTACATAGTAAGTTCAAAGCCAGCTTTGGATACAGGAGGATGCCCCTCCCCAATAAAACCCATCTTATAAAGATTCAAGACAAATGAAACAAAAAAATACCATTTATTATTTCAAACCCATCACACCTCTATGAGAACACAGTATTACTGTAGACTAATCTCTATTTCAAGGGCTCCTGTTTGCAAAACTTCTACCCCACTTCAAATCTGCAGCTCCCCATTGTCTAAGGATGAAAGACTCCTAGGGTGACTGCTTACAGTCTTGCCTTTGCTTGGTGTTCCACATTAGGAAACCCAAATAAATGCTGAATGAGCATGGATAAAGTGAGGAACATGGATACACACACTACTCTATGTTGGCCCTACTGCATGCCTCAGCACTGAGGATTAATCAGAATATAGAACAGTACTCCTTGGACAGTCTCCCTAAGGAAACATTCTAGACCCCAGCATGCTCCCTCCCTCCCTCCCTGACTCTGAAAGGGCAACAGAAGGCCAGCTGGAGCCTCCATTGTTCAGCACAAGGAATATTGCCAACCACCATAATTATCTTCTGTGCAATTAGAAAAAAAGCATCTCACTCCATGCTGCTCCGTGAAAACTTAAAAACTAAAGCCTCTCTTAAACAATGTTTCTGCTCCCTCACAAAACCAGACCCATACCAGCACAGAGAAAGAAGCACAAATATTTGGGAGGTGGCTTACTGACAGGTAAATCTAGCCAAATTTATCATGGACAGGCATCCAAAATGCACAACATCTGAACACCACACACCCCAAGTTTCAAAGTTCACAGACAAGCCAGAATTACCACACAATTATAGGATAAATATGCAAATTATTTTAAAAGGTAACTATTTAAGACAGACCTATTTTAAAGGTCCTTTAGCAGGTCCAGTACAGAATCAGAAATAGGGCAAAAATAAAAAGGATCATATTTGCCCCTACATGTGTATACTCTGGTCCAAGGAAGAAGGCACCTAAGTCTAGCAAGAAAGTTTCTGTTGCTTCCATTTGTTTTTAAAAAAAAAAAAAAAAAAAAAAAAAAAAAGCCCAAGACCAGGAAGACATGGTAAGAATCAAAGTGTGTCTTTAGAAGATTCAAACTTAGACCTTTTAGAGATAATTCAAATATATGCATTAACTCAGACACAATATTCTACTCTATTCTCTTTGACCAGTCGGCCCTTAGAAAGTGTTAGGATTCCTCCAAAGACAGTCAAAGAGACCATATACATTCTAGGAACCTACCTATGCCAAACTCCTTTTGGGTTTTCAAGTCAGAATTGAAGATTGTTCTTTATAATCATAAACTTTGTTAATACACATAATGTTTTTCATAGAACTAGACACAGAGCAGAGTCTAGAGATATAACCCTGGTATAAAACACTTGCCTAGCATACATGAGATCACCAATTTGATCCTTGCCCACCAGAGAAAGGCTAGGAGGTAGGGAGAAAGAGACATCCATTAACTAATTAAAAAAAAAAAAAGAACCTCAAAATGGATAAGGGGAAAAATATCTAGACTCGCAACATTCTGCCAGATCAAAGTCATTTTCGCTAAGATATTCAAACCTATTATTAGTGTTTACTTTCACTCCAGCTCCACAGGCAAGGTACTGCCGTGGCTAAAGGATATTATTACTAAACCCAAAACCCAACTCCTTAGATGCAGGTCCATGACATTCATAAATGAATATTCATCAGCAAATCTGTTATCTTTGCTGTATCTCCCTCATGGCCTGAAAACTAGCCTACCTACACACAAAAAGATCACAACCATTAAACCCTAATTCTGGCCACTCAGACTTTCTAGATAAATCTTCCTTTAACCAACTGCATAGTTTTATAAGATGCAAGACTCCATGTAATAAAGTTTAGCCTATGAAACATTTCCAAAATAAGTTTCATATGACTCTCATTACAATGATGCAACTAGCATTACTAGTCACCCCAGCACAGTTAGTCTATTAAAGTGATTCACTTGTTCCCTTAAAAATCCTGATACTCAAAACCAGCCCCCATATATCACCAGCCCAATTCTTTTGTCATTCTTTACTACAGTCATAAATCAGTTTTGCATTACAAAATCAAAAAGTAAAAATACACCAAGCTCTTATGATTCACTGCTCTATATTTAATGCCAAATTGCGGCGGGGGGGGGGGGGGGGGGCCCCGCACAGACAAATCTGATAGCAGAGTATTTATTTCCACCTAAACTGAAGTCACTGTTCAAGCACTGCTATTTTTATTCTTCTTAGAGAAATTTTCTCTTAGAAGGGTCTCCCACAAACAAAACAATTTGAGGAGAGATAAAAAATCAGGAAGAAATTGGTTAAACATTCTTCTCTATCAGGAACTTTTCTGTTACAAAATATTATTGAAATAAAAGAATTCAATAATCATCCCATTCACTTGCAATGTAGCAAAGACTATCAAAACAGACATAAAGTATTTGCATCGTGTTCCAAATCAAAGCTACCTTTCCTAAAAACTTAAAACTAAGAGTATTTCCTTATAATAAGGTGTACAGAATCATTTCAGGACTACTTTATTTAGGAAAAAAAAAGTAAGTAATGCCTTTAACCTTTCAAGTCAAGACATCTTTTTCCTAAAAAGATTAATTCAATTCAGAAACAATAAAATCAGTCATTTACCTTTGAAACGGACTCTTTTTCCCCCAAAACAGGCTGTTTCTTTCTAACATTTTATAGTTAAGAGTATTTAACTGAAGTATAGTTTATGTTCCTTTAATACTCAGATAACAAAAATATTGATAATACCATAGCCAAATCAGGTTAAAACTAAAGTAAGTGAAGAGTTACATATAGTTTTGGGTATATTGGGAAATACATTCAGTTTTCACCCACTCACCTTCTTGGGATGACCCAGCTACTATATGAATTAGCTACAAATCTTTAAGATTTTATTTATTTATTATGTATATAACATTCTGCTTCCATGTATATCTGCACACCAGAAGCGGGCACCAGATCTCATAACAGATGGTTGTGAGCCACCATGTGGTTGCTGGGAATTGAACTCAGGACCTCTGGAAGAGCAGCCAGTGCTCTTAACCTCTGAGCCATCTCTCCAGCCCACAAATCTTTTCTTTGTTTTTGTTTTTTTCCCAGTTTTTTGAGACAGGGTTTCTCTGTGTAGCCCAGGCTGGCCTTGAACTCACAAAGATCTGCCTCCTGAGTTCTGTGATTAAAGGCATACACCACCACTGCCCAGTGAATTAGCCACAAATCTTAATTGCCCATGCTCCAGTTTCTTCCCATTGTATGTACAGAGGGATTTGACATTGCATTAACAAAAGGGATTAGAGTTAGTACTGAAGTGGCCACATACCAGAGCATAAAGCCAGTGATAAAACTAAGATAAATATATAGTAAGAAAGGATCCAATACTGACAATTGCGTTCCTTTGGTCCAACAAGTGTCAAGTCATCCCGAGGCTGTTTCAGAGTTACACATTTCTCCCATCTCACTCACACCCCATCTATCATATACATCCCTCACAATCTTTTCTTTTTCAAAGGCCTGATCATTATCTGTTACTCATAAAGACTTATTTCTTACTGGCCTCAGGTCTTGGAGGCTTTCAGCAAAGACAGCCTATGTCTCAGTTTCTGGAGTTTAGTCTAGGCTTCCTTCATTCTCTTGGGCAATGATTAGCATATTTAACAGTCTCCTGTATTGTTTGTGTCATGGGACACATGTAGTAACAAGATGCTAAATCTTGAGTGCTTTGATCCTGGGCTTCTTATCTTCTTTAAGGGCTTTCCAACAACTCACTGGCAGAAATCATCTTCTTTAAAGAGACTGAAAAGTTTTGAGATTCTACTAGCTCTTTTGGGGCCAAACCATCAAGGTACAGTAGTACAGGGCAGTCCAGGAATATCCTTCTCTTTTGTTTTTTTTTTAAAAACAACCACCAAGTTGAGAACACTTATACTGGCATCCACAATGCATCTGCAAACAGACTTGCACATCCTCTCTCTGGTTCCCCTTGGTCTGTAACAAGCATGTTCTTTTATTCAGCAATAGGTACATTCTACCATGTGTCAAGCCATCTTGCTTCATGGGAAAATCTTGTTTTTCCCACACTGATTCAGACCACATAACCCTTTCTTTTACTCTTCACCCAGAGCATCAATCAGCAGCTACTTCTGTGTCCTTGTGCTTCTCATAGAAAATGCAAAGCTTGTGTTCATCATTTACTTCAATGAGTTTCTGACAGTCAATGGCTAGGAAGAAAATTAATGATATTCAGCTTTTGACACAGCCAAGCACCTAGAAGGTACCATTTTTTTTTAAAAAGCCCTCACAATCATTCTTAGAAAGACATGTCTAGAATATCTTCCTTGCCAAGAATTCTCTTTTGTCTGTATTTCTGAACATTTTCCATCAGAGAAACCTTTCTGGAATAAAGTTTTTCAGGAGAAAAGTTCAGTGTGTACTTTCACTTCACTTACTCTGGACAATTAAGTAGTTCCCAGTACCACATGGTGACCTACAGCCATCCCCAAATTCCAGTTCTAGGAGATTCAACATCTTCTTCTAGCCTCCACAGACACCAGGCATACATATGGTACACAAACATAGATGCAGCCAAAACACACATATACATAAGATTTGGGGGTGGGGAAACTATAGGCCTTGCTTGCTTGCTTAGCCTACATACAGAAAGGGACACTCAGCATTAGAGTATTCACTCCATCTTGGACAGACCTATTAGACACTTATTGAACAAGTGGAATCATAGCCTGTCTCCATTCAAGGATTCTATCAACTCCCCAGCAATGAGGTATGATCACCTGCATTTCCACCTCACAGGGAGAAGCCAAGTTAAAGTACCACCTGGGAATGAATATTCTCATCGTAGGTACCCAGAATGGACAATGTTGGGAATCCTCCCTTCTCCTATTCAGACACAGAACAAGCCTAAAAGGATAGCCCCTACCACCCCATGAGCATCTATCTACAAGCACCTGCATAGCTCCAGTCAGGAGTTAGCAATATGCCACCACCCAAGAGCTGGAACATAACTAAGAGTGTGACCTTCCCTCAGCCTTAGTTTCCACACTTATAAAATATCAGTTCAAACAGACAATAATGTGGTGTGATTTTCTATAAATAATAAGCACATCCTGGCATATGAGTTGAGACTCTGATGCCTGGAATGTGCAGCCAGACCCGAGAAGATCTGCAGCAGCTGAGGGAACATGAGCCAGCAAAGGAATCTGATTTGGAGCCAATTCAAGGCGCCTAAAATTGGTTCCACTGGTTTTATATTCTTGGCAAGGCCTGATCAGGCAAACAACTGCAGTAGTTTCCACCTAGGATATCTCAGATTCCTTACCTCTTTTCATAATTATCGCTGTTTCTAATTCATGATAATTGGGATGGAGACTTAACAGCAGGTAATTAGAGAAATTGCACAATTTGCTACTACATTACAATGGCATAGGTTCCTAGTAAGAAATGGACTCTATGAAAGGAACTGCTGCCTGGGAATGGAGGTCAACAGGTTCTCCCCACAACCACAGAAAAGCAGCTTTTTTACACAACTACTCCTAAAGATCAGGGCCCAAGCCACTTGCCTGGTAAGAAAGGTTAGCATATTACTCGCTGACCAAATCTCAATCTCAAACTGTCACCCAATCTGGCACCTTCCTCCAGATGAAGATACTCTAATGTTCCCTCCATAATCTTAGGCTACGTGAGACCAAGGGCTGTGTTCCTAGTCAGTAATCTAAATCAGCCATAGCACTTTGCTATTAAGGACCAGAAAGCAAACTCAGCAAACATTCAATGAATCTTTTCTTTAAAAAAAAAATGTATACATACATACACACACACACACACACACACACACACACACACACACACACACACACACACACACACACACACACACACACGTACACACATAGACTCCAATTAGCAACCATGTTTGTGTTCATATGTACACACTTGCTTGTGTCATTTCTAGACCACCTAGCTTTTCATTCTCTGCAAGAGAGAAAAGCAATTACCTGTTCCCAAACTCATAAAAAAAGGAATGACAATGCAACAGTTTTCCAGAACACATCTGTGCCCTCAATGAAATGTGAAATGTAAATTCTATTGTGAATGTATGTAAGATTTGAGCGCTGGGTCAGCTCTGAAGGCAAATCTTCAGGTAACAAAACAGAAATCTGTGCACTTCATTTGCTTTTTTGTATTAGAAGAAATGACTTGTTCAGACATTAAACAAAAGGCAAATGGTTTCAATCCTCCATCTAATCAAATACTACTATAGCTATCTTTTCAAACTCTAAAACTTAAACTTGCACATCATCTTAGTTACTGTTCTGTAGCTGTAAAGAGGCCAATAAAGGCAGCTTATAGAAGAAATCACTTAACTAGGTGCTTACTTACCGTTTCAGAAGGTTTGTCCACAATTGTGGTTAGTTCAGGAACATGGGGGAATGCAGGCATGCATGGAGCTTAAGTAATAAGTACCTGAGAGCTTACATCCTGATCCAAAAATTGGGCAGAGAGAGAAACAAAGTCTGGGCCTTGCCTGGGCTTTTGAAACCTCATGCCTTCCTAGTAGCAAACCACCTCCAACAAGGCCACACCTCCTATCTTTCCTAAACAGCCATCAACTGGGAATCAAACACTCAAATATATGAGCCTATGAGGGGCCTTTCAAACCACTATAGGCTTCTAATAAAGGAACAGGCTATTTTGCTGTCTTACTTCTCAGGTCATTTTGATTTATGCTTACACTAAGAAAGAATAAAAAGCCATTATACTAACTTCTCTGCAATTATAGAAGGGAGATAAAGATGCTGTATAAGCAAATGTCAGTCTCTGGGACATATAATCATCAGATTTAGGTATGCTTCAAAGGTTAACTTACTTGAGATGTAGAGCTCTGGAGGCTGAGACAGGGAGTCACATCAGCCTAGGCAAAAGAGCAAGCCCAGAAAAGCTTTCTGTACAATACATAGTTGTTCAAATAATATGAATTCCTTTCTTGGAAGAGGCAGTTCACCACAAGGATAATATCCTTTTTGGCTTTTTCAAGGTTCAGGCATAAAAATTTTAATTGGTTTTTCCCTAAAAGGTATACTCTTTGTTGTGATATTTATGGATATGAAAGTTAAGAGGATTGTTGTGGTTTGAATGTAAAATGCCCTCCATAGGCTCCTGTGTTTGAACATTTGGTTGCATATGAGACAACAAATGGCTGAGAATGTGTGGTGGGACTATCAGGTACCACCAAAGGAGACAGGGTGGCCCTGTCTCATTTGTAGCAAAACCTGAGAGAGAAAGATGCAGAGACTATCCAAGGTACTAAGGAAATTCCACCTAAATTTCTAACAGAAGCTGAAAGATGAGGATGGGCAAGCTGAGGCATTGAGCCACAGACCCAGACCAGTGGCTCCTGCCCCCCAGACAGTATAAAAACCACTTTGGTGCTCAAAACTGGTGGTGGATGAAGATGAACCAGCACTGAGTACAAGCAAGACCCCTATTCCAACAGGACAACAGCCTTCAAGGCACTGGGCTGGGGAGGGGTGGGGAACTGGCAAAGCTCTGACCCTAGAAGAGAGGCAAGAAATGAGTCCTATAAAAAAAAACAAAAAAAAAAAAAACAAAAAACTATCGACTATACAGGTGGATGATGGGGAATGTACTGTGTATGTTCATCTTATTGATTATTGAATAAAGTATGTGTTTGGCCAATGAGACAGCAAGTTAGACAGGACTGGGAGTCAAAGAGGATTCTGGGAAATGTAGTAGAGAAGTGGTGATCCAGGCAGGAAGTGACATAGCAAGGAGACTCATATTTAAGCAAGGAGAAATAGGAAGTGTCCCCTTTTTCCCCTCCGCTCCTCCTCCAGTGGTGCAATGTGATCCACTGGCAAGGGAGGGTGCCAGTGGAAGGCATCCTCTATAAGATAAGTCTTATAAAATATATAGATTTTCGATAATTAAGACTGAACTAACAGATGAGAAATCCTAGTCATTGGCCAAGCAGCTTTGAATCTAATACAAGTCTCTCTGTGCATTAATTGGGGCCCTAACTTGGGCAGGCGGCTGGCATAAAGCGCACACTTGGGGCTCCGAGGCTTTTGGTGGAAAGATTTATCGTAACAGTGGAGGTCAACTGCCAAGAGAGAAGGAACCCAGAACATCAAAAGCACCACTTTGTTCTGGACTCAAGGACACAAGATGGACAAACCAAAAGGGACTTTCTTTCCCTCCATGACCACTAACAAGCAACAAGAAACAAGCAACAGCTGTCTTCAGTGTAGGTCCACCAAAGCTTGAGAGCTTACCTTCTGAGGGCAAGTCAAAACTCAGGAAAGATCAAGATTAATCAGTTATAACTCAGGGAACACCAAGGCAGGGTGCAAGCAGGGACAGAGCTGAAGATCACCATAACAAAACCAAACCCAGTACATATCCTAATCAGACAGACTCAGTATCTGCTATGATAACTTGGAGGCCACTACCATTTTCTACTATCTTCACTCCATCTTTTTCCCCTCACACCCATCAGATAATTCAATCTAAGTATGATACAGAGGGGGAAAACAACCAATAAATAAAGCAAATGACTGAAATATTCAACAAAAGCACTAATAATTTTACAAGTTTCCAAACTTAGGTCAGTAAATTTGATAGAAAAAAATGGTCAATATGCATCAAGAAATTTTCAGGAAAAGAAAGGAATATGTATGTATGTATGTATGTATGTATATATGTATGTATGTATGTATGTATATATGTATGTGTATGTAGTTCCTCATTATACTCGAGTCAGGTATGGCACAGGCCTTTAATCCCAGCAAAAGCAGATCTCTGTGAGTTTGAGGCCAGCTTGGTCTACATAGTAAGTTCAAGGACAGCCAAAGCTACATTCTGAGACCCTGTTCAAAAAACAAACAAAAAACAAAACCTGTACAATAGAAATGAAGAACACCTTCTATAGGCTCAGCAGTATATATAAATTTCCTGAAGCAGAATGCCAATGAACTGAGTAACAATCAGTAACTAACTGCCCAAACTGAAACAGAGGACAGAAGGTATGGAAAAGAGGAAGAGAAGGTAACATTAATGACTTGTTGTGGATGCTGAGTCATCTAGGAAAAGTGAAGAAAAAAACTGAAAAATTTCCAAAATTAAAACATAAAAGATTTTAAAACCTGATAAATACAAACAGGACAAACACAATCCCTTACTGAACAGTAATTCTTACGAGAAAGAGCACTCCTCCTTCATTGTCAAAATAATTCAGATTTTCCTAGTTATAATCATCTGTGAGTCCCTTTTGAGGGTAGGGAGGAATTCTACATCCCTATTTCAGCAAATCTGTCATTCAGATCTATTGATCCAGGGTAAAGAATATCTTCCTTTTGGTCCATTCAAACATCAATTTTAACACACTATTTTAAAAGATCCCCATAGTTTAATTACAGGAAACGGCAAAGAAAGCCAACAAAAACTATCTGGTGCCTATGGTTCCTGGAGAATATTGTAATCAACATTTTTTTTTAATCCAAAATGCCAACCTGATCTCTTAGTAAGGAAAACCCCCATTAAGTTATCTGTGAGACAGCTAAGCACTGAGCCAAACTCCTGGAATCCAGTAGCAGAGAGGGAGGAATGATGAGCAAAGGGGTCAAGACCTGGCTCAGGAAACCCACTGAAACAGCTGACCAGGGGGAGCTCATGGTTCCCAGACTGATAGCATAGGACTGACCCAGACCCCCTGAATGTGGGTGTCAGTTAGGAGGCCTGGGCAATCTATGGGGCCTCTGGCAGTGGGTCAGTATTTGTTCCTAGTGTATGAATGGACTTTGGGAACCAATTCCCCATCGAGGATACTCCAGCAGCCTAGACACACAGGGGAGGGCCTGCCCCAAATGATGTGACAGACTTTGATGATCTCCATCCTCCCTGGGGAGCAGAATGGGGATATGATAGGGGATTGGTGGGGGGCATGGGAGGATGGGAGGGAGAGGGAACTGGGATTGATATGTAAAATAAAATTGTTTATAATTTAAATTAAAAATTCTAGAGAAAATTAATTTTAAAAGGCTGTCTATGAGAAAGCCAAGTTTTAAGAACTTTTATACCTCAATAACATAAACAAGAAAAATTAAAATGAAAAATAAGTTCACAAAAGGCTTGGGCTTAGAGTTGAATTTACCTCAGCTGGAATTCCCTCTCTAATAATTTGCAGTAACAAACTATTTTTTTTTCCAAATTTGGTAGAGATGACTAACAAATAACCAGATATATTCTACTGGCCCAATACATTTTAATATACCTTAACTGGGGCAGACATGGTTCCTCAGTTGTGAAATTCAACAAACATGTCCAGTCTCAGCTTTTTCCTGTTTTTCATTAATTGCTTTAGAACCATCCTTAAATGGGTTATTTCTACAACATGTTATGTCACTCAAGGCTATTCTTTGGGTACTATCACCTGCATACTTAAACTTTCTAAAATAAAGGTCTTCTAATCCCATCTCTCCTGAGTTCTGCTACTTTCATCTACTTCCTGACACCCATTGTCTTGCTTAGGTAGGTCTTATTCCAAACTCAATACATCTAGTCCTACCACAGAGTCCATCCTTCCAACCCACTCCTCTTTTGTGCTCTGCCCCAACTTGCTTACTGCCATTGAGTCTTATTTCATCTTGGACTCCAGGTGCTCCGCCCTTCACTTTATGCAGCTACTTCTGTTTCACCTTCTTTATGCCTCATGTATGTTTAATCAAAGCAGCCTCACAACAGTTTAGCCACCTGAATACAAGGTATCTCTTTAGCTAACAGTGCATATCACATTAACTCCTCACTCAAGCAGAGCATTCAAAGCAGCCAAGTTGATCAGAGCTCAGGTTCTCCCACTGACCCACCCTAATAAGCTCCAAGACCTTAAGGAAGTATTCTGAGCTTTCCTCTGGTGTTGAGAGGAAAAACAAACAAACACAGTTTTTAAATGCCATTAACAGTGCCCAACTAGTTCAGTCTTTAGAGCACGAGATTCTTAAAATGCTATTGGCATTTATTTTGTGCATATACTAAAAAGGGAAAACCTCCTAAATGAAGTATATACCTTCTATGGTGGTTTGAATGAAAATGGACACCATAAGCTCATATATTTGAATACCTGATCCCTAGACCAAGGAATTGTTTGGGAAGGATCAGGAGGGGTGGCCTTACTGGAAGAGGTGTGTCACTGGAGGGGGAGAGGCACTTGGAGATTTCACAAAACTCATGCCATTCCCAGTGTTCCTTCTCGGCTTCCTAATTGTGAATCAAGATGTGAGGTCTCACCTATTCCTGCCACCATGCCTTTGCTCCATCATCATGGATTCTTACCCTCTGAAATCACAAGTCCAATTAAATGCTTCCTTTTGTAAGTTGCCTAGGTCATGGTGTTTTATCACAGCCAATAGAAAAGTAACTAAAATACCTTCAAAGGCTATATTATTATTTCACTGTAATACTTAATAAGAAAAATTTGCCGCCATAAGGTTTCAACAAGCATTGTAAATAGATACTATAATATATATTATATATATAGTCACATAAACTTAGTATGATATTCTTTGACCTGCTTCTTTCACAGCATTTGATAAAAACATACAGGACCACAAAAAGGCAGAGCTCCAGTGACTGCACCATCTTCTAGCTTCTGCCTCAATCCTTTGCACTCAGTTCCCATGAATTTTTATGGGTTTTACTATTACTGGATTTCATATGTGCAAGGGTACAAAAGATAACACCAAGACCCATGCAACAATCATAAAAAACAAACTTACTTGCATATGAGTCACACAGGGAATAACAAATCATAGAGTGTCAGTATAGCAAGTACTGAGTGAGATGAGCCCAAGGACTTATCAACACCCCTTCCAAAAGTGGGCTAATCTCTGGCTATCAGAAACCCCCTCCAGCTGACTCAGGTTCTACATTAGTTAAGGAACATGGAGTAAAAATGGTCACCTCATTATTAGTGGAGTCATATACTCATGAGAGAAACATCCCCACCCCAGCCATTCTGCACAGAGATGCTAGATGAGCAACACCAGTGATAATACCATAGCTCAAACAACCTTTACATCTTACCCTGTGTCCCATCACCCACCTCTGCCTTCACACCACTCTTTTTTTTTTTTTTTGGTTTTGGTTTTGGTTTTTCGAGAGTTTGGGTTTCTCTGTGTAGCTTTGGAATCTATACTGGCACTTGCTCTGGAGACCAGGCTGGCCTCGAACTCACAGAGATCAGTCTGCCTCTGCCTCCTGAGTGCTGGGATTAAAGGTGTGCACCACCAACTCTTAAAACAGTCACATTCATGGTGCCCACTTAAACACGTTTGCTTGGGCAACATGGGGGTAACTCCAGTAAAAAATACTTTTAACCAAAATTATATACTGTTGGAACATGGTCCAAAAATGGAGTCATGTAAGGAATTCTGGGTATTTGTGAGAAAACTCCAAGAAACCAAGACAAGAGCCTTCTGACCTCTATTTCACCAAAAACATGGAATTTTTCTTGGAATGTGTGTTCATGCTCTTCCCAGGTGTAGCAGATAGGAGTGGGTTTACTTCAAATTACTCATTACAACTGGCTATTATTATTTGTTTATATGCCTCTATGGAAAAACATGGTTTTGTCACATGGTCTCCCACAAACTGTGTTTAACAAATTAGCAAACGAAAAGTTGTGCTTCTTTTTTCTTTCCAAATATCATACTGTGGTGGTTTTACATAAGAATCACTTAGCTTTCTTTTTAATCCACTTCAACTCTGTATATCTACCAACCTTCTTTGATACGCTTTACCTTAAGGTTTCCATTAGGAATACTTTCCAGAGATATCTGCCAGAGTTGGTAAAGCAGCTGGTATTGACTCTGGCTGTGTAAATCTGTTCAGACCAAGTGTGCAAATTCCTGAGGGATCTCTTCTCTTCCACTCAACCCTCCATATCCCTCAAGGAAAGAGAAAGACAGAGAATCATTTCACCTCAGTCTGTAAAAACAACAAGATGCTGCATCACTGGCCTAGCAACAACTCTATACCTGAGATCTATTTGATTAAATACCCAACATGAACTAATATTTACATGTGGAATGCCTTTTACTATATGAGTAAAGACACAAGATAGCACTAGCACTCATACTAAATTAGTTTCCTTCTCAGGGTGAGAATGCTAAGCTGAGTGTAGCTTGTTTACTTAAGCATCTATTAAGAACTAACTAGGCCAAGAACTGTTGGACACTAGAGATAGTGGGATATGAGATAGTCAATCAGAACTCAAGAATCTTCAAGGTTCTCTCTTTAAATTCCATAATGTACATTTCTAAAAGTACTAGGGATCATTACCTAACTTCAGTCAAATGATTATAATAGTTACTTTTCATTTCATCCCAATTCCAAACATCAAAGCATAAGCATAACTAATTTTTCTGAATTTTGGGATATCCAAATGGACTAAGAAGAAAGTTTCTAACAGGTGTGTGACATATTAACTATTCTCAAAGAGTTTACATAACAGCTGAAGAAAGCACAGATATGTGAGGAATTGAACTGACTAAAGAGGTAGTTAACATTAGAGGAGAATAAAAGACAAAACTGGTTCATCTCTATTCTGATCACATTGGGAATAACTGCAAAGGCTTTAAGAGAAGAGATAAGATGAGTGTGCTGTCAGAACAAAGAAATGTAAATGTATATACATGTCATCATCTCCAACTACCAATTTATGGCTCTTGTGAGCACCTGTGTCCAGGGCTGGGGTATGTCTAAATCAAAATAGTTTACGGCTGAGATGATGTGATGAGGAAAAAAAAAAAAAGGTTATGGAGATCACAGAAGGAGAACATCAGAAACAGAGCAAATAAGGGAAGCACCATATCTTATATTCATTCCACCAAAATAAGCCTCAACAGTGTAAAACGTCAAGAAAAGTGGTGGACTTGCTGACCATGTTTCCATGGTAAATGTATTTCAAATCCACAGATTATGTAATCATTGAAAATACTTCTGAGACTTCATTTTGTTTACTTACAAGATGATATTTAAGTAAAAAATAAAGGGGGAAAGTAGCTAGAATAACTGTGCCCAAGTCCCTGCTTCATTACTTGACTCATAGATTTGAGTTAGAACCCTTTGGTACAAAGAGAAATTGTCCATGAGCCAACTTGTCTCCAGCAGGCTGGGCAGGAAAGGAGACCTTGCATCTGACCAGTCCTAAAATGGGGCAATGCTGCTTAAGTTGAAAGGACAAAGCATAATGCACCTGGGTTATCTGCAAATTATCAAACAAACAAAGAAATGGAATGACCTGTACATAAATTCTAGACTCCTAACTGAAAAAAGCCTAAGGAACTCTCATCTGAAACCTTTGTTTTAATCTATTTCATCAAGACTAGAAAAGAATAAAATACAAAACAAGTGGGACAATTAAACTAAACACAAAACCATGCCTACTTCCTCCTCAGGAGTGCAATACCTCAGCAGCTGCTATAATTAGAACTCCAGTTTGAGTTAAGGTACCAAAGTCTGAATCAAAAGCTAAACTTAGATACCTTCAGGAAACAGTGTAGGGTACAAGTGGGCAAAGCAGCTTGCTTGAAGGCATAGAACAGCTGGGAAACTGAATGTGTATGCCCTTCTTAAGATACTTAAATGCAAAACATTTTAAAACCTTTACCAACCATGTTTGAAACCTAGGGTATATTTTGTGGCCTGTGTTGAATGGAAAAGATCACTCCATAAAGGGCAAATCTCTCAAATTCCTTATTAGCATCACTTGATAAGAAAATAGCCTACAGCTGACACATTACTATTTCATCATTAAAGCTTTAAAATAAATGCATTAGGTTATTTAAATCCAAACCTCTAACACAGTGCCTGTTATATAGTAATTAATTAAATCTTAGATTGGTGGCGGTAGGATCTGAGCCCTCTGGGACATCAGGCATTTCCATATAGCCATCTTTCAACTTCTACAACTACACAGCAAGGTCTCCAGATTAATGCTGCCTGCTTCCCATCATACCTTGCCTATACAGCAAGAAGCCATTGTGTGAATTATAATATCTAACTTTAAGTAGACAAACTGTATTCTGTAGGTCTGAAGCTGGTCAATACTAACTACAGCAATGCTTCTTAAACTTTAGCCTGCATGACAACCATTCAGAAAGCTTGCTCCAACAGGTCACAGAAGAATGGGAATGGTGGCACATACCTGTAATCTCAGCACTTGGGAAGCTGGGGCAGGAGCTTTGAGAGTCAGAGGCCAGCCTTAGCACATTAATTACATCAAGGAACACAAGAGTTAAATAGAGGAATGATGCTGTGGAGATGTATAACTTTTTACTGGTTTTAAAATAGTTTCACATATATGTTTCCTTAAAGCTTCATAGATATACTGACTTTATTGCTTATGCTCATTCTCACTGAACCGAGTGAGTGTCTGGCAATGGCAAAGCACAGTCTGAATACCAAAAACCTACCCTTACCTTTTTGCATCTGCCAAGATGGAGACAACAGCTGCCCGGTACACACTAAATCCTGGAGGAGACAATGAAATCATCTGTTCTTTTGAAGACTCTGAAGCATCAATGTAGCACAAGGCCTTAGAGATTCTGATTTTGCTAATCAGTTCCACTTGAAAGCCCAGCTTTTTATTTTTGTTTGTTTTCCATTTGCTGTCTACCACAGTCAAAAAGCACAAGGAACCTGCATATTAAAGTTTAATGTGATTGAGTTTTTATAATGTATGATACAAAAAGAAAGCACTGTTGAGTGACTTGGAATTGACTCTACAAGAAGGCATTCCAGTCCTGCCAGCAAAAATCTGAGGAAGGCAGGCCAACTCATCTCCACAGCCCTAACACCCAAGCTCCTATCAGTAGTGCCATAAGGGGAGGAGAGCTTTTGGAAACCTTCTGTCTTCAGTTCGCCTGGTTATAAATATCTTAAGTACACTAGTACATACATAGCTAAGTAACTTACCAATTCAAAAAGGATTTACTAACTGTGTGCCAGGCACAGCTGAAAAGAAGGGACTGGAATATAAACAGCCAGCAAGTGTTCACCTAATGGGCACTAATGAGAAAAATCACACAATGCTGAGGTAGAGATGAGACACATACTCTGTTACTATGATAATCCAGGAAAGGAAACATCACACAAGGGCAAGTCCTCATGGGCAAACAAAGCATACTCCAGACTCCTGAAAATTATCTGGGCTCTAAAAGCCTGAAAACATCTCCATCTACTCACCTGATTCCAAAGAACACACACCATCTGAAAGCAGAAACTTACTTTATCTTAAAAAGATATCAAGGAAGATTATCATGAGTTGCATTTTTGCTACAGAGTCATCTGTTCTGATATCAACTAAGAAAATATAAATGTCAACTTAAATTACAGACATTTCTTCAGTGAGTCTCTTTATGCAAAAAGAAAACAAAAGTACAAAACAGCTTGAACACAGCTGTAACCAACAGACAACAAACCCCTTATAATCCATCCTCCAGCCAGCCTCATGAACTGCTGGGCAAGGGCTCTGGGCAGCAAGCCTCCTTCTGCCAGTTCTAGGAATATCAGCATCAAGTCCTATGACAGTGACTAGGAGCTAGACACATGCTAGCTTTCCTGCAGTAAAAAACAGAATCATGTAAAAACAGCATCCTATCTGGGTGGTGGTGGCACACACCTTTCATCCCAGCACTTGGGAGGCAGAGGCAGGTGTATCTCTGTGAGTTCAAGGCTAGCCTAGTCTGCAGAGCCAGTTCTAGGACAGGCTCCAAAGCTACACAGAGAAATCCTGTGGGGGGGAGAGGGGTGCCACATGTAGCAATAGACTTCTGAATTACACCTCTAGCAATAGGATCGTGGTAGACACTACACTGTGAAAGATGACTAAAGTGCTGGACTTAGTTTTGTGGAACTTGTTCTGAAGCCTCAGCTGCCAGCATCATACAGGACACACTAACTTTGTCAAATGTCAGTAACACAGCTTTCTAATGATGGGGAAAAGAAGTTCAAAAGTAAACAAAGATGGAAAAGGTTTAGAGAAGAACAGCAAAAATTACTTGCAGCCAGATATGGTAGTGCATAACCTGATGAGGCAGCAGGATCACTGAAACTTCCAGGCAAGCCCAGCTAGCCTACATAGTGTGTGTGATTCTGTATCACAATGAAAAACATAAGTAAATAAGCATACTAGGCCAGCAAAGTCTTGTGCATAATGCTATTCTACTCTTGCTGCCCAGGTTAGAAACTCATAATATCCCCACAATAAGGACCAAAAAAACCCAGCTACTAATGAGAAACCATTGCCTAAAATACAAACAAAAGAGAAATCAACCTGAAATAGATAAAATTTATCTTAATTTGATAGCAAATTTAAAAGAATTACATACTGAAGTATATTCTGTTACCTAGCAGAAGGTAACAGAATCAAACTATGAAGGTTATCATAAAGTTCTTTGAGGAAGGGCTGCCAGAATTTTATTTCCCACATCATATGTCCAAAGAGATTCTTCTACTGGAAAACAGAAAGGATGTACCTGAAGAAATATACAGTAAGTCACTAGTCCTTCCTACATAGGTCTTTAAAAACCTAAGTCTGTTAACACAGTTGCCATCTAGCTACTCAGGGGGAGATTGCAAATTCAAGGCCTGAGCAAGATCCTGTGTCAAAATAAGTTAAAAGGGAGCTGAGAAAATCTCAGTGGTAGAGAGCTTGTTCTATATACATAGTGAGTTCCAGAATAAGCCATAGATATATAGCAAAAAAAGGCTTTATATCAGAAAAAAGGCTGTGTTTTTTATTTTTTCAAAAAACAAATCAATCTCCTAAGATATAAGTAAATGAACAAACAAAAAAAGGAAATACTGAACAAGGGATATGCCAGTTATCAATTATACTTAGCCCTTAGTCATGTCAAAAATAAATATTAATAACTGATAACATCCAGTCAGTGCTGAGGATTCACTGGGCATTGTCTTAAGGGCTCTACACTGAAATTCACTCTGTGACTTAGATACAGTTGTGATCCCACTTTATAGATGATAATGGCAATTGTATGCCAAAGATCTCAAACACAGACAGCCCAGAGCTGCAAGAATGAAAAGCAACAGTGTAACAATTCACATTGTAGATGTTCCCCTTTCTGTCCCCTACACAGCCATATCTGCATAGCTGGACCAGCAAGGATTTAACCTGGGCTTCAAGGATGAAGATCACATTCACAAAGTGGAAGACAGGTTGTAATTCCCCTAATAGCCTATTACAAAAGCAGCAGCCAACCTTAAGATTAGTCTCTTTGCTACAGCACAGCCTGAAAGTCACCAAAATGTGAGTCATTATAGCAGGTTTGGTGAGTAAAGACTGGGAGGTGTCCCAAGGTAGAACAGGAAAGGGTTACATGAAAAGAAGCCACTCAGCTAAGATACTTACAGGGTACTTTGAGATAAGCTGACCACCCCACATCCTTGAACTTTGCTTTTAGTCTAATCCAATATAGCTGTATTTGAATGAAATTTCTCCCAATCTTTAGTAGTAGTACTAACAGCTTGAGTCCCCCAAAAATTGCCAACTGGAGCTGATGTCAGACCCTCAAGAGGGAGGTCCTGCCCCAATAAGCAATAACTGGAATTGATGCTAAGCCCCTCCACTGGCTGGGAAGATACCTCTTATCCTTCAGTGCAGCCCTTAGGGGCTATGCTTAAACTGATGACAATTTGCTTTCTCAGTCATAAAAAACAAAATAAAAGGAAATTGTCTCCAGATTTGCTTCTGGCTCTTAAGGTTTGCAGAAAAAAATCAAAGATGTTTACATACTGGACTAGACTAATTCAAGAAACAAAATATCTAAGCTAATGAAGGTACATATATATTACCTTTCAGAATACCAATGATTTCTTTTTCTTCTCTAGATTATTTTTCTCTTTGGCTTAAATGATTACAAATAATTGTTAGTATGTAAATTTTTATCTATAGAATTATATGGTTTTCTTTATAATTAAAGCTTTTTAAATTTTTCCATATATTTTAAGTTGTAATTATATCCCTATTTAATGTTAAGTATTTTAAGTAATTGGAAGATTAATTACAGAGATTATGGTAATTACAAAAAGTAAAATGTCATCATGAATAATTAATTGACCTCTTTGATTTGGTTCATATCAGGAAAGCTACACTAACAGGCCCTAAGCTCTCATGTTATTCTTTATTATGAGAATATCTTATTAAATAAATAAAATATGAGGTGGCCCAAAGCAGGAGTTCATAATATCCATTTAACTCTGCCTTAAAAGTACAAGTGAACATTTTCAGTTAGTTGCTTATAACACCCCAAAACTGAGGCATGGCCTTTCACATGCTTCATGTACAGGTTGTAAGAATAACATTGACAATGTGCTGGTTCCTGTTGGACTGCATCATAGAGCCATCTTGCTACAGTGAAGGCATCCAGGTTGAGGTAAGCAGGGCAATGGGGAACACAATGCTGGAGGAGGGTTTCTTGCCCCAAGGAGCACAGTATATCTTGTCAGAAGGTCAAACAAAAAATAAAGACTACAGAGAATCCAGGTCAGAGTTCCTGGGCCCCACCCATATGCCAGCTGGTCAGGCACCTCAAGAAACCAGCCTTCCTCAGACAGCTGCAGGGCCTGGGAACACAGAGGACTCAGCTCTGGGCCTGCAGAGCTGTTGAGGACAGAGTCAGTGCTGAAGAGAGATGCTGCAGAAATCAGTCTGCTGGGCCAGCTCCCCTCCTGCCGCTGACAGCTTCTCATGGGGAAGTTTCTACTTAACATGTCCTCAGCTTATCTCTTCACTGTCATTTCTAACTCCTGAGAAGAACTCCCACATTTATCAATTCTGTTCTACTCACTCAAATAATTCAAATAATTTACAAAATCAATTTACATGATTTCAAATATTAAATTGACATAACAAAAATTCAAACAATTCACACAAATTATTAAAGTTATTTTGGTCAGGCATGGTGGCTTAGGCCTATAATATCTGCACTGAGGGAACTAAGGCAGGTTGAGCTACAAGGTGATAGTCAGGACAGCCTACACTGTTAAGTGAAAAAATGTTTAATAAAACAACAACAAAAAATGTTTTCATTATTAACCTAAGTAACTAAAACAATTTTAATTATTTGTTAGGTCTCAAACTGGGACAAATGGCTGAGGAGCCTATTAACATATCAAAGTGGACTCTGGCTGCTGGTCTCCCTCAATCCATACCTGTTATGGAGAAATCCTGGCTGGTATACCCTCCCCCCTACCTACCCTGAACTCCACAGCACAAGGAGGGGACTGGGCTGAGTTTTCCTTTTCTCAGCTTTTCTGATTTCTATATAACTCAGCCATTTTACTATGCTGGTCTGGTGGCCTCTTTTACTCTTGGCCATCACTCTTTGTTCACACTCATCCCCTGCTCCCTCTCCTCCCATGGCCTGGTTCAGTTTGCAGCTCATGTTCACGCTTCACTCTCCCAGATTCCTCTGCCTCTGCCTGTGCTCACCTTTATATCTAAAATAAAAACCTCAACTCCTTAGGAGCAGTCATGTCCTCCTCTTATATCTTTTACTATTAATATTCATTACTAGTAATATTCATTACTAACTTACTCAAAATAAGTAAAATATAAGCATCACTTGGTTTGGTAATATAGTACTTCACATATTTTGGAAGAAATTAAGATGAATTCTATAAAAGTGTATTCTGGAATCTTTTATTTCCCAAGCTTTTACCAGTCCCTTGGGGGCTATACAGTTTTACAGTGATCTCCACTATAATTAGATCTGCACAAGATTATTTCATCTGCAGGGAGTCTATTGTATAATAACACTTGTGATCACATCTGATATACAGCTATCTATGAACACCAGTACTGTTTAATATGTCCATTCATGACAAGTAATATTTAGAGAGTAGGACAAGTTAGCATTTAGCACCTCTAGGTTTCAAAGCTCTTAATACACTGGCAAACCACTACAGGAAATACAAATATTTTTTAACTATTTTTAGATTGAAACAAATCTTTACCAAATGTTCATTCAGTATGACATTCCTCTTCTTTACCCAATCTTTCAAAAATAACTAGATTTAAAAAAAAAAAAAAAACAATGTCTGTGATTGGACTCTACTAATGTGCTCCTATTGTCTATAGGGTATATCCTCAGCACTTTGACATTTTCATTTTACAAGAATATAATATTCTTTGAAGATATTTTAGTATTTTACATAGAACCATTTGTTGTGGACTATTACTTTAACTATGTAGAAGTGTTATGTTTGTTTATGCTGCATTTGCTTCACAATATAAAGATGTACTCTGCCTGCCTAAGGCATCTGATTGGTCTAATAAAAAGCTGAACAGCCAATAGCTAAATAAGAGAGGAATAGGTGGGGTTGGCAGGCAAAGAAAATTAATGGGAGGAGGAATCTAGGCTGGAAAGAGGAGAGAGAGGAGGGAATGAGGAATAAAGTGAGAAAGACACCCAGGACCAGCTAGCCAGGCAGTTGCCAGACAGATAAACAGAGTAAGACATACAAAATGAAAGAAAGGTAAAAAGCCTGAGTCGAGCTGGGTGGTGGTGGCACACTCGGGAAGCCGAGGCAGGTGGATCTTTGTGAATTGCAGCCTACAAAGCTACACAGACAAACCCTGTCTCGAAAAACCAGGGGGAAAAAAAAAAGCCCAGAGTCAAAACATAGATGAAGAGAAACAGGTTAAGTTATAAGAGCTAATGGAAAAGTAATTCTCAAACTTCATATGAAGTGTGTACTTCACACGGAGTAGGAGTTTAGGAGCTAAAAAACTCTATTAGGGAAGAGGGTGAAGACTGAATCAATACATAACAGGTTCAATTACTTAATTAGAGGGTAGTGACACTCACAAGAATTATGATTCTGAAAAGCAAGAGAATCTATCAGAAAGACAGATGTGGAAGCAGGTATGTTAGTATACACATGCCACTCTACCATTCAGGAGGCTGAAACTGTGGCACTATCGGGCCAGCTTGAGGTACATGATACATAGACCATATTCTCAAAAAAATAAATGAATAAAAATAGGTAAAGATCATAAGCATCATAAAATATTCAGTACTATCTTCACTATAACTTGCAGTTGACCATAATAAAATCAGATGTAGGAAGACGGAGTGAAATGAAGTAATTCCTTCTTCTAATTTTAGCAGGGTACATTACAGTCAATGCTGTTTTAGAAGCCACTTGGGCACAGGGTATGAATTCAGATTCTGGATGACCCTTGTACTCATAATCAACGGCCTGCCTCACCCTGGGTCACTCTACATGATTAGCACTCCACCGCTACAGCTGAACTCAAAATTCAGCAAGGACATGACTAAAGGGAACAGGTGAGGAATTCTATTTCAATGAGTTGTATTTTATAAATGATGTCATCTCTCTAAGAAACCTATAACAAATACTGTTATGCTAAAAACACATTGACTTTCCATTGTATTTCTATTATTTGGTATTTGCTTGAAAGGTCAGGTACATCAATTACTTTGTTGTTCTTTGTACCCCTTTAAAAATAAAGCCTGGATCAAGGGTCAAAACATACAGCAAAATAAAAAAAAATTTTTAAAAAAAGGAAGTATGCCCCAAAGGTGTAAAGGAAGAGCAGTAGTACAGAGACCTTTCTTCCTCTGTTAGTCTACACAGGGCATACACTCAGCCCTGCTCCCTTACACCAATCCCTTCTGTGCAACACAGCTCTTATGAGCAGCTAACTAGTTAAGCCGTGTTTTCTCTCCTTACTGCAGCTGCTTACTGAGATTTATGCCTCCAGTGACAGGTTAGGTCTTAGGTGAACTTTTCCTACGCTTTTTCTCTCGAAAATCATGGAGAGAATGTTTACCACACACTTCCTGGTAAGAGAAAGTAACCAAGAAGAAAACTGGCCATTTGGCACATTGCTGGCTGGCCATTTCATCTTTCCCATGTTGTCCTTGAAGGAATGTGTACTTATCTGTTAAAGGAATCTAACTAATCTCCCGATTAGGACCCAAATCATTGTATGGAACAAGCCTCTTCTTACCCACTTCCACCAGCCCGTTGCTCCAAAAATTAAAAAAATTAAACAAAAACAGCATCCAGATAGCCAGATAGCTTAAAGATTACCAAAATTACATAAATCTAGATACTGGTTATGGATGAAGAGTTATATCCGAGAAATACCAGTTTGAATTTCAAGCACAGTTTTGTGGGCAGAGGGCTTCTCAATTTCTTCTATGCATTGGGATCCTATGAGGAGCTTTCAAGCTTCCCACATGAACCAAGTATTACAGGTGACCAAATATGAGCCCCATAGCCAAGACTCACAGGCCTGGCTCGTGTTCAGCAACCTGATGATTCTCCATCACTGTTCTTACCCTAACCAAGAATACAGGTAAGTTCAGTTATTCCCCAACAACATGAGACTTTATTATTAGCAGTATAATCTACAGAAGGTAACAGAGATAATATTCAATCCAAGAGAGTTGAACAAGATCGGTGTGACCTAGTCTCATGATCCATGGGCTAAACACCACACACACTGACTCCTACTAAACATATAAAACTAGGATTTGACCCTCAAACAAGCCCCAGTGTCTAGAAAACATGCTTTCAAAACCATTCTTCCTTATAAATACAACAACCAGAATACATCTCAGCAAAACACATGACAGTCAATATTAGAAGTCATTTAGGCACATGGTCTGAATTCAGATTCTGAGTGACCCCTGTGCCCACAATCACCTACTAACTTCATCATGGGTCACATTTTCCCACATTCTAGAGTGAGCCTACAGGTGTTTATGTTCCCATTACCTCTGCAATTCCCAGCTTTGTGTCCTGAATAATGACAGCTGAACTCCTAGACCAGGGCACAAGAGACAGCCCTGAGGTTTATTAAGAATGCTTAGGAGCAGACAATGAAGAATACACTGAGGGAGGAAAGCCAAACACAGCAGACAAACCAGAGACCATGGATGTTCCTGAAGCAAAGAGTTGGAATGCATGCCCCTAGACATTGAGTTTGGTCGTCACTTCTAAATTAAAAGTCCAGTGTTAAAGAACTGCCTGCCTAAGTAGGTACCATTAAGTGGTATCCCCACAGCTGCAAGGGACATAGAAGAATTGGAGATGACCTTGGGGCTTTCTTGCATCCACATGTAGGTAAAAAGGCCTGGCTGCCCCCCAGAGGAATGTAGGAAGAGGAGCAAGCAAGAAGTTATCTCTAGCCCGGAGAAGTGGTAACATTAAACTAGACCTTGCATAGGTGATCATTATTTACACTAACTTAATTAAGCCTTTCATAATGACGGCATCTAAGAATAACAATCAAAGAAATTAACTCAAGCAGTACTCATCATGAAATTTTACAGGTTGTTTCTCCAACCAATTATCTCTCCCATTTTTAAGACAAATCAAATTAAGTGGGTATTTTTTGTATCATCTATGCTCTTAACTATGTATAAAATAGCTTTATTTTATAAATAAACCACATGGCAAACCCAAAAGAAAGAAATCACAAAGCACTTAGGGTGCCATGCATACTTAATTCTTCTGTCTGTCATAGTTCATCTTATCAACTTGGCTGGATTTGGAACCACCATGTAAACACATTCTGGGTATGTCCTTGAGGACGTTTCTAAAGAGGTTTAAAGAAGGGAGGAAGGGAGCTAAGCGGCAGTATTCATCTCTCTCTGCTTCCTAACTTCAGGCACAATGGGGACCAGTCACATTAAATGGCTCCTGATGCTATGATTTTCCTGACATGATGGGCTTTACCTTCAAAGTATGAGCAAAAATAAGTTTTCCTCCTTTAGTTAGTCTTTGTCAGGTATTTTGTCATAAGAATGCCAGAAGCAACTAACTGTCTTTTTTTTTTAATGTGCATTGGTGTTTTGCCTACATATATGTCGGTGTGAGTGACTTAGACCTTGGAGTTACAGATAGTTGTTAGCTGCCATGTACATTCTGGGAATTAAACCTGGGTCCTCCAGAAGAGCAGTCTTAATCACTGAACCATCTCTCTAGGCCACCAACTCTGTCTTGATCCACAAAAGTACAGTTTCAAATTAACTTTTTTTAATTTCCAGTTTTATTTGTATTTCCCACATTTTTATTACACAAATGTTCAAACATATTAAAAAGCTGACAGTAATACAGTGAATAGTTTGACTTCCTCTACTCACAGCCAATAAATTTTCTCTGTCCTTTCTCTGTTCTTTCTCTGCCCATGCATGCATTATCATTGGCCTAGCCAAGCAGTGGACAGATGAGAGCCTTGGATAAATCAAGCTGGGCTTTAGCTGAGTGCTAAGTCTGAGAAAATGTTTTCTAATAGAAACAAAAACAGAATTGCTGAGGGAAAGGATCTTCCTTATTTACCTCCAAGCTAAGTCCTAAATGCATGCTTATTCCAGTTCTGGATGACAGGAACTCTTTAAAAATATATATGAACAGTGACTAGGCAACCAAGATGGCAAGCTCTCAATACATGTTTGATGAATACATGAATTTTTTAAGTGTATGAAAAGAACATGCTCTATTTATGGAAATTGTATTTAATTTGGCATTCCCATTATACCACTGTTTCTTCACACTGGCAGCAAGCAAAGCTTACTTCAGGTAAATAATTCTAATGGGGAACTAAAAAGCTTTGCAAAGAATAAAATTATACTGCCAATTCAGTCACACATGACAGTTTCAACTAAATATTTTTTTAAATATTTCCTTAGAGGTCTTTATTTTTTCTATTTTATATAGACCACTTATTAAATTATAAGGCTGAAAAGTAAAAATATATCATTTAATCAAAGAAAAATCTGGACATGGACCCCATCCCCAAGATAACCACAGGCATAGAGACCATTCCCACAAACCTCCAGACAGTGCATTAGATGACACCAGTATCTGTAAAGAGTGACCTAGGAGGGACAGGGCAGAACCCAGTCACACAACACTTCTCTCAATTGAGTAGGTGTCATTCACATGGTGGCCACGTCAGACCACAGATGTGCAGCGGGTTACAACTTCAGACAACCAGAGAAGAAATTAGCCTGGGCCATACCCAGATGCATGCCCACCCTAGAGTGGGCTTGAGGGCAGGGGATCCAGTGATCACCTTGTGAAACTTTGCTACCACTCTGAATCTTCAAACTTGACAAGAGCAGCAATGACACACAGTGAGAGTCTAGACCCCACCGAGAAGCCTGTCTGCATCTGCTATGGCCTCTGCCTTTGAGTGATTCCTTCCAGGTGTATCAACTTTTCATCTCAAGAAGTCCTAGGATGGGATGGAAGGCTAAGCAAGCCATGCTCTGATGCCTAGGCTCCTAGGCAGGCACTGACAAGCAACGCTTCTTCCCTTATACTAGCTGGGCTCTGACATAATGAAATCCCAAGACAAAATAGCACAAAACTTAGAAGAGTGGGGTCGCCATGGTGTTGCGGCTGCCCTGTGCCTCACCGACCGCACAGAGACCCGCCGGGAGAGCCCTGTGTCCCACCACAACCTGCGTTGCTGATGGCTGTCCCCACTCAACTAAATATTTAAGTTCCCAAAGCACAGTACTCAAACAGGCAAGCCACTAATGTTTGATTCTGAAGAATAAGAAAAGGGCTGGTCAGATCAGGGTCTTCCCTCTCCTTGAATTCCACTTTGGCAATTTTTGTTTTATTTCTTAGTAAAGTTTCTGTTTATGGTTTACAGACATGTGAATATTTCTAGAGTTTATTTTCTTCATAAATAATGCAAAAAAGATGGAGATCTCCAAGGTTAACATTCAAAATTCTACATTTAATATTTAAAAATGCATCTTGCCTGGTAGAAAGGGATAATGACTAACATATTCCTTCATATCCTGCAGGTTCCAGTTTCATTCCTAGGCTGGGTAGCAAAAATGACCTTGATACAGCCCCACAGCAACCAGAAGTTCGCAAGGGGAAAACCTCCAGTCCTTGCCTCCCTTCCCAGAATGTCTCTAGAAGATAAACTATGAAACTTACTCAGTCTGCCCTAAGTTCAATTTAATATGTATTTAGGCTACCACCTGTTTGCATGATAAAGGTCTCATGACCCTGGAAATATATCTGCCTGTGTGACTTTTGCTATAAAACAAGTTAAGTCCTCTAATTCAGCTAAAGCTACAAATGATTCAAAAACGTCTGCTTCCTTGTTTAGAAATGTCCGGCCCCCATGCTTCAGTCTCTGCTATAGAAGCTTATAGTAAACTGTAAGGCAAAAAACCAAGTAAGTGGAGGAACATACTACAGGTAGCCAGACAAGTGCTATGTACTCATCACAGATGTTACTCACCAAAGAAACCGAGAAACAACTGTCTCTGCCTTATTACTGATTTTTTTTAAAGTACTAATTATGTATGTGTTAAGATCTGTGTATCCCTAGCACACAAACTGACACAATGGGTTCGGTTGGTACAGCAAGGATATTGACCCTCATCTCAATATTAACAGTATAGAAAATGTTTTAATAGAAGCCACCTAGTTAATGATTTTGGATGCACCTCTGGCAGATTCAAAACTCCTGTCCAATATCAGAAACCTAACATTTCCACTACACTTAATATTTTATAGAACATTTTAAGTCTGGGATCTCCTTGAAATACACAGATTGTACCAATACTACAGATTAAACCAAGACCCTGATCAATTTAGACCCTTAACCTAGGTCACCACAAATCATCACCATCATTATACTTCATTTTGGGCATCAGGGAGAAAGACTTTACAGCATTACCTATTGGTGTAATTAAAAGTCAACTTCCAAATGGGTACAGAAAATTCTTCCTGTCTGGCTAGTATGGTTTAAGTGTTTCATTCTATTAACTTTGGGCATTCCCAGGGTGCCTTGAAACTTGTTCAGCCATTCCCCATGTTCCTGAGCATATGCATGTTCCTCCACAAGTCTACAAACAGGTGCAGGCCTCCACTAGGGCATAGCAGCTGCCTACACATTCCAACAGCTGTCAGGGCACCCAGGAACAGGAACAGGAAGCTGATAAGATACATGGATGTACCCCAA